>NW_007247115.1:10470-19623 GCF_000164805.1 Carlito syrichta
TGTGTGTGTGTGTGTGTGTGTGTGTGTGTGTGTGTGTGTGTGTGTGAAAGAGAGAGAAAGAAGATGTTGTGGCATGTGCCTGGACTCCCAACTACTCAGAAGGCTGAGGAGTGAAGATCCCTTGAGCCCAGGATTCAAGGCTAGCTTGAAAAACATAGCAAGATCCCATCTCTAATTTAAAGAGACAGAGAGAGAGAGACAAGGGAGACACACACACATACATATACACACACACACAGAGAGAGAAAGAGAGAGAGAGAGAGCGCTAACAAGACAGAATACTCATTTTTCTTAGGAAAGAGTTTGCAGGTTTTTCAAATTTTAAGAGGCTCTATGTTACTCAAAATTAGGTTAAGAACCTGAATAATCTCTAAGGCCATTTGCAACTCTTAATATGCTTTGTGGCTTCTAGAGTAGGAAGAAAAAACAAAACAAAAATGACTGATTAGTTTCTTCTCTGATCTGGTATTTCAGGACTTGCCCTGAGTTAGATTTTATTAAGGTTGTTTTCCAATAATTACACTGAAGAGTTCTGCTTAACAGAATATAAATATCAAAATCTCTGAAGGTATTCTTGAGCCAAAAGAGGGGATTCAGAGCAATTCTTTTTAACTAAAGAAGGAAAGGTTCTTCAAAAATGGAAAACAAAGACTCAGATCACATTTAGCAGAGAGGACTGAGCTGGATCTACTCCTTGTGAGAAGAAGGGATGACCTCTGCTTAAACATGTTCCCACACATGAGTTAATAACTGGAATGCCAGAGTGTAATACTTTAGCTGAAGGCCATAGGCTCTCATTCATGTGAAGACAGTGGTGTAGCTTTGGTTAATAGAGAGAGCCTGAATTTTACAGATGGACAATTTAGGTTCACACCCAAAGTTACCAAGGAATTTCAACATGCCATTGGACCAGTTTCCTCAACTACAAGATTGAGACAATAACATTATAACATTATAAAGTCTCCACCGCAAATAGATACTACAGTTAAACAAAGTTATTGAGGGAGGAGTTTAATGAGGGCCTCTTTACAAAGATGAGTGCAGGATTAAGAGAAATCAGCAAGGCATGCAAAAGCACTCTGGGACTGGTTAAAGCAGAGAGCCCTCATCACTCCTAGATCTGAAAGAACAAGGAGAAAGAAGGGTTACCATAAGGAGAGAGCCATGGGTGCAGCTACAAGAAAGGGCTACATAAAAATTGAGAAACAGATGCTGCTAATCCCTGGCCCAGCAGGGAGAGAACCAGGGGCAAAGTATGTTGATTATCCTCTCCTCTTACCTCCCAATGGATCTTCGCATTGACCAAACCCAAATAAAATCCAATGGGCAAGAGAACCTGTTGATACTGTCCATAGAAGTCAGTCTCCTGATGTAAGAAAAGGATGGAGAAGGACAGAGAGAGGACATGGAGAAGAAATGAGCATTCCAGTTCTTGGGGTCATTACAAAGATTCAGAGATAGCACTAGGCAGTATACGAAGTATAATACAAATATTAGCTATTGTTTACTCTTCGTGGGTATGGGTATCTCTCACATCCTTTCCTAAGAATACATTCTGAAAGAGTGATGTAGAAAAAAAGTCCGTGGCCCCTCAGAGAGTGGGGAGAAGGCATGTGGATAGAGATTCAGACCCCAGAATGAAGTGACTTTGCTAGGGGAGTGGGTTGGAGGTTAGGAGGCTACTTCTGAATGCTTTGACTCAGGACGACCCAGAATACTATGCCGCAGGGACACAGCATCTGAGTCTCCTCTGCTAAGCCCAGACAGTGCTAGAGTGCTGAGATACCGGCCCTACCGCGACTTTCTTCTGCTGCAATCCCAGCAGCTCCTGCCTTCTGGCTGCTTAGAATAGATGCCATTCTACGTAACAAGACAAATAATTGAATCAGCTTCTCATGCACATATCCAGGATGTGTATTTCCTTCCAGGTGCCAAAACACAGACTTTCTGTTTAAAATTCAGCTCTGCAATGTCTGGACTGTGAGGTACTCAGTAGCAGTTTTCTTATGACATTTTTCAGACGCTTGTTCACTTGCTAATTGGCATAGATATACTTAGCTAAGGAGCGAAGTGTAACATATGGATGGGTTTTGGTTGATTATTTTCTCACTGTCCTCTGCAAAGTCAGTTGACCTTCAGAAAAAGATTGTGAGATCACAATATTAGAAGATTATAACTCTTCTGCTAAGAGTCCTAACCAGAGGAGAGACAACCAGTATTTTGACCCACCCAGTTCCCTTCTCCCTTCTTTTTGATGAAAATATCCCTCCATCATTGGAAAGATTTTGTGTGGGAATATGGATATGTGACCTGACCTGGACCACTCAGATTCTCTCCCCTGGGAATCTGGATCTTCAGAGGAGTGACCTAGGTTTGGGAAGAGGATTAAAACCAATCACTCCCACTGATGGCACCCCTAAAAGAATGCTCATTTACCCCTGCCTTCTAAAGAAATAAACCACATAAAGTCAAACTCCTGTCTGGTTGTTCAGCATTTGCTGTCATTCCCTGAACTATCCAATATCCTTTTAATTCATTATTGTTTGGCTTAAGTTGGTTAGCTAAGCCAGACCACAAAGGAATGCTCCAATTTTCAGGATTGACAAGAATGATGACCTGGATGAAATTTTAGAATTCTTTCACTTTGGTTTACCCCCACGCCAGTCAACAGACTGTGCAAACAATGTATGTCAGAAAAGGATACACGTGAGTGGGTGGATCCTAGATCTTCCCAGAGATAGGGCTGAGTTCAGAGACCACAGCATCCTAAGTAAAGTGAGAATCCTGCCTTTTGTACCTTTAGGCTAGAATAAAGACCAAGCTGGCATTCAAAGGTCTAACTAACTATGACCATTTAAGAAAAATATTGCTTCTTCACAGTAGTATATTTCCTATAGGCTTCTGTTGAGCCTACAACAGGTTTGGCCATGCCATGTCACTTTTGTCAAAGCCCATCTCTGTCCCTTGTAACCAAGCATCCTGACAGGGACAGCTGATGAATTCTAGTTTCTCTATAGCCTGAGTACAACTTCCTTTTCATCATGTTACCTAGTGTTCTCTCTCATCTACTCTACAGGATTATTATGGGGAAAACACATGTACATTATCAATAATCCTCTTACCAACTCACCAAGGTAAGTATTATTTTCCCATTTTCATGAAAAAAATATGGCTCCGATAAGTGGACTTCACTTGCCCAACATCACAGAGGTATTATGCTGCAGAACAAAAATTCAAATCCAGATCTATTTGATTTCAAGGTCTGTGTTAGTCAACCTTGCATTGCTATAAAAGACTACCTGAGGCTGAGTAATTTAAAAAGAAAAGAAGTTTATTTGGCTGAGGTTCTTCAGACTATATAAGAAGCAAAGTTCTGGCATTGCTTCTGGTAAGTCCCCAGGAAACTTACAATCACAGCAGAAAGATAAGGAGAGCAGGCATGTCACGAGATGAGAGGAAGCAAGAGAAGGAGGAGGTGGTGAGACTCTTTAAAGCAATCAGTTCTCATGTGGACTAAGAGAACAAGAACTCACTAATTACCAAGAACCAAGCCATCCATGAGGGATCCACCCCATTACCCAAACACCTTCCACTAGGCCCCACTTCCAACATTGGGGATCACATTTCAACATGAGATTTGGAGGGGACAAATATCCCAACTATATCAAGGTCGACATTCCTGCCCTATTTCATCCTGCCAAGTTTTCTCATAATTTTGTATCCGTTGACAAGCCTCTTATCTTTCTGGGCCCCTTACTGTTTTGTTTCTTGAGGCAAGATCTCACTCTGTCACCTAGGCTGTAGTGCAGTGGCACGATCAAGGCTCACTGCAGTCTCAGTCTCCTGGGCTCAGGCGATCCTTCTGCCTCAGCCTCCCAAGTAGCTGGGACTACAGATGGACGCCAGCATATCTGTCTGATTTTGATTTGTTTTTGTAGAGATGAGGTTTGACTAGGCTGGTCTTGAACTGCTGGGCTCAATCAATCCTATCACTTTGGCCTCCCAAAGTGCTGGGATTACAAGTGTAAGCCACTGTGCCCTGTCCGTTGCTATTTTTGGTGAAGGATGTAATCGTACCTTTCCACATGATTATTGGGGCAAGATGAAAAAGAAAGAAGTGAGAATGTTAGGTTAAGTGACAGAGTGGTTTCCAATAACTGTGAAACTGTCTACCTGTTTCTATTCTTTCTGCACTTTTTTTTAAAATGAGAGCCAAACATTATCTTTGGTTTGGAATTGGAAATTCTTCTACCCACTCTACGTCAATGAAAAGCCCTAGAGAAAGGAGTTTCTAGCTATCGATCTTATCTCTCTGTACATTTAGAGATTTCTGCCTGCATTTGCTCTCCAAAGTCTCAGAGGCAGCTTTCTCTTTTCAAATCACTGCCAAAATGTCTCCTACACTGAGAGTAAGTTTCTGGAATTACCATCCTCACTATCCTATGATATTTACTGCTAGTTTAACCACACATTCTGAACCCTAAAGTAGCCAGAAACCTGGACAAAGGGGTTCTTTTGTCCCATTTCCTGGATCTCAAGTGTGTTCAGACAGCTAACCTCAAGCAGGAGAAAGGCAAGCTTCTGTGACCCAGGAGCCAAGTTGCCTCAGAGAACCTGTCCTTTCTAGAACAAAATCTTCAATCAAGCAGCCTTGCAGCAGAGACCCTCCCCCACCCCCAAAGTGTAGTTTTTCATCTCAGACAAATGAAATAATTTGCTTTCTGTACTGAGTTTCATTCTGTGATCTACTGCTGCCAGCTGCATGGTTATAAAACCATTAACTCCTTGCAGAGCACTTTATCTCTGCAAGAGGAATAGGTAAAAAGGAGAAACACATTGCTCAGGGCCAAGTGAAAGGGAAACATTTTTTAAGCGGTTCAATGTAAATCCCAGTAACATGGCATCCATTTCAACCGGCCTGAAATTATGGCCAACATTTAAGGATAAAAGCCAGAGAACTTGGCACAGAGCAGATTTCCACCTTCAAGAGCAAGCCGTACATCACCCAGTGGTTGCAGGGAGTCTGGAATTCCAGCATGAGTTACATCTTTCCCTCTCTTTGACTCTTGGCTTCCACATTCTTCTCCAAGAGGTCATAGCCCTCTAAGTGAGAGAAGAAGCCTCTGTCTGCATTTGTGCCTCAACACACTGGGACATTAAAGGACTTTATTATTGTTGTTGTTGTTGTAGTTGTCGTTATTATTCGAGTTGAGGACTCACTCTATCATCCAGGATGGAGTGCAGTGACACAACCATGGCTCACTGAAGTCTCAAACTCCGGGGCCAGGTGATCCTTCCCAAGTAGCTGGGACTCCCATGTAGTGTGCTACCACACTGGGCTAATATTTTGATTTTTTGTAGTGACGAGGTCTGCTCTGTTGCCTAGGTTGGTCTCAAACTCCTGGGCTCAAGCGATCCTCCTGCCTTGGTCTCCCAAAGTGCTGGGATTGCAGGTGTGAGTCACTGTGCCTGGCCCACACTGGGGCTTTAAATGTTCATGAGATCCTCTCTCAGGTCTACATGAATTGAACACCTCCAGCAGAGATGATAGCAGCTAAAAAAAATACCAAAGCAGATGCAACAGAGATTCTGCCCCAAGAAGCTTTCAATAGAGTACTTGGAATTAATTGATAAAAAGGGTTCCAGATAAATGAAAAATACTAATTGATTAAATAAAGGTAAATTAAATATACCCTTATCCTGGGAATTATGTAACAAAAACCCTCACCAGGCATCTCATTGCAGTTATTTGTAATTGTCTTATATATAGAAATAAGGCCCAACAACAATTAACTCCTCTCTTCTGTTTAATGATTTAAAAAGTTTTGGGACTGATGAGAAAATTTTGAGGGTGTGGCTGACTATGAGTATCACTCCCAACGCTCTTAGAGTCTCCCCTAGCAGTACACACAATACACATTTGAGCTTATGGGCCCATGGAAGTCGGGATCCCTCTCTCAGATAGGAATATCCCCATACAGACAACAGATCAAGCAAAAGTCCAAGTTTGAGCAAAATAGCTAAAGTTTGAGAGTTTCCCATTTTTCGAATCCAACTTTTGCTACATAATCTTTCAAATGTAGAGATAGCATCATGTCACTTCTTTTTTTTTTTTTTTTGAGTTGGAGTCTCACTCTGTCGCCCAGACTGGAGTGCAGTGGCCGCTCCCGGCCACCGCAGCCTTGACTTGCTGGTCTCCGGTGATCCTTCTGCCTCAGCCTTTCAAGTAGCTGGAACTACAGGTGCGTGCTACCACGCCCGGCTAATTTTTTTTGTTTTGTTGTAGAGATGAGGTCTCGCCAAGTTGCCTAGGTGGGTCTCGAACAATCCACTCACCTCGGCAATCCACTCATCTCAGGCAATCCACTCACCTTGGCCTCCCACAGCGCGGGATTCACAGGCTGAGCCACCGAGCCCTGCTTGTCACTTCTTTTAAGCGTTAATTTTCAACCACTTCTGGTTAAGACAATTGAGGTTAGCATCTCTGTTTGAACAGCTGTTAACCATTAATAGAGGGACGATTCCTCTCTTCTCTGGGGGGGAACCCTGAAAAACAGGCTTAAATCTCTCTTTCCCTTCAATCAGAGTTAGTTGCCCTTGGCCTTGCATCCTTTTGCTCAACTCTTCCTTTAACCTTCTAAAAATATTCAAAGCATTTCATTTGGGAGATTTTCACAAAGGAACATGGCCACCCTCTAAGAGTTTTAATATTTGAATTTAAGGAATTTTGGGGGAAGAAGACTTGTAGCTCAAGAAGAACTTGGAAACCAGACTCCAAATAACTGTTCCATATTACATTAGTGATTGCCAGTCACCATTAGGAATATTTCACAATCACTATGAAAAGAAGGAGCCACAAAAGTCGAATGTCAGCCAGGAAATAAGCAGGTTACATTTGGGCAGATGGTTAATATTAGGAGGAAGGATATCCAGTTTTGTGATTTTCTTTTTCCTTAACAGCAATATCAACAAAACAAGGCAACACTTCTCGGGCATTTGAGGTGAAAACTCCATGGTGTTCATATTTAGGCTTTGCTCATGGCTAATTTCTATCAGCCAAATATTGACCATCACCATATGGCTACATTGCTCCTATGACAACACGTACATTCTGCCTAATGTGTTTTATTCCACTGCTGATTTCTACATTTATCAGTGCCATTAAAATTGCTTCTTGAGCCTACTAAAATGAAACATTGCATTTTAGTTTCACTTTTCCCTCCAAAGTTAATTAATGTTTTTTAAATGTCCACTCTGATTTATAACCATGAATAATTTTATCCCGGTCTATGAATCTATTGGTTGACACAGTAGTCCCACATCTGCCGAAGGAATGAAGAGCACTTCCAGAATATTCTTTGCTTCCCACAAAATTTCTTTTGTGTTCAACTTGAGAGAGACTGACTAGAACCAATGTAACTGAAATCACTTACTGAGAAATGTGTGGGTATTTGGGATAGTGTAGGAAGTAGAGGAATAACCATGGGAAAGGAGGAAAATTAAAAAGAGAAGAGAGAACTCATCCTTCTCTATACCTTTGTGCCAACCAAGCCCAACGCTGTAGTGAAAGGCATCTCCAAGGTCATTTGTTTATTCAGGTTTGCCAAATAATGGAAAATTGCCCCCAAAGTTTGCATCCAAAGAATGTTATCACTGTGTAAAGAAATAAAAGTCTCAAGAAACCATAAAGCATTAACTCTCTCACCTAATTTCATTAGGCATCTCTACCTGGATGCCCCATAATTACATTGAGTACAATAATATACAATGTGAATATGTGTAATTTCACAATACCCACATTTGAAAAAATACAGATAGCCTCATCAACACCATCTCACACACTCAGAAAAACTTAATTTTGGGTGCAGTATATTCCCCAAATATAAATTAAAAATTTCTTTTGTGCTCAACTTGAGAGAGACTGACTAGAACCAATGTAACTGAAATCACTTACTGAGAAACGTCAAGTTTTAAGGGATTTAAAAATCATTTTGTCTAGATTAGACTTCTGCCTTAGTGCCTTTGGAACCCAACCCCACATGATTTGTGACTTCACTATACCTCAAAACAGGGCCCATCAACCTCTGATGCTAATTGACTCCTCCCTCCTGCTTCACTCTCCCATCACAGGCGCCACCATCTTCCCCAACAACACAGGCTTGGGACCTTGGAATCATCATGAACTTAACCTACTCCTTTATTAACAACATTCAACTTGGGGACATGTACTACATGCAAGAGACCTGCTAGACATTATAGAGGATAAAAAGAAATATATAAAACAGTGAATGGCCTCAACAAGCCTGAAACTGGGTAGAGTGAGACATGTACACAAGGAAAAGCAGTTAAGGAAATATGATGTAAGAACCAAATGGCTATGGAACTCAATCTGGGCATGGGTGAAGGAAAAGACCTCAGACAGCAAGGCAACAATGGAGAGTACCACGCAGACCCTACCCTGCAACCATGATGAGAGCAGAGGTTGACATTCATGAGAGAGACCATGTGGGAATTAGTCAGGGTCCAGGTAAGCAACAAGGTCCCTGGATTTTGCCTTCATTATGCTCTGGGTAGCTGTTTCTTTCTTTCTGTAGTTTTTACTGCCAACATATTCCAGGTTTAAACTACAGTAATGGCTAGTTTCAAGTATCTGTTGAATGCCAGTATGTGCCAGGAGCTATTCATATATTTTAACTTGTTTAACTTCATATATTTTAACTTATTTAATCTTCATTACAACTATCTTAAATACTATCTTATGGTATTTATAAGATACATACTACTATTATCCACATTTTTCAGATGACAAATCTTATTTACAGATGAGAAAACTTATTTAACTTCATATAGTTAACTTATTTAATCCTCATAACAACTTTATAAGGTACATACTTATTCATATTTTCCAGATGAACAAACAGAGGCCCAGAGAGGTGAAGAACCATGCCCAAAGTCAAACTTCCAGGAAACTGAAGAATAGAATTCTATTGCAGTCCTGGTTTTGGATCCAGAACACTTACTCACCCAGCTCTCCATGCCTTTTAAAATCTCAGCTCTAACCTCAAAAACATAATTCTCATCTGCTATCTTATCCCACTTAAGAATGCTTAGACCCTCTGTTTTGTCTAAAGCTCACACTCCTCCCTCCCTCCC
>NW_007247115.1:19643-29040 GCF_000164805.1 Carlito syrichta
CCTCCTTTCTTCCTTTCTCTCTCTCTCTCTCTCTCTCTCTCTCTCTCTTTCTTTCTTTTATCAGGATCTTACTCTGTCATCCAGGCTGGAGTGCAGTGGCATGTCATGGCTTACCACAGCCTCAACCTTAGTCTCCCAGGTAGCTGGGACTACAGGCATGTGCCACCATGACTGGCTAAATATTTTTTTTGCAGAGATGAGGTCTTGCGATGTTGCCTAGGCTGGTCTTAAACTCTTGGGCTCAAGTAATCCTCCTGCCTTGGCCTCCCAAAATGCTGGGATTCCAGGCGTGAGCCACTGTGGCCAGCAAAGCTTACACTCTTAAGGAATTCAAGAGCCTAGCCGCTACAGCCTGCCTTCACCCATCCTGCCAATATGGTTCTCATATCTTCTCCAGGGAAAGCCCTTCATTCTAACTAACTGGTCTGTTCATTGGCCTCAGGAGACACTCTATGCATTTATATCTTTAGGATCCATGATCATAGATATGGCCTCCAGCACCCTTCAGATTATACTCTGCTTATATGGTGAACAAAACTGGGCACTATTCCATCACCACAGTTGGACCAGGGCAGATCTGAAGGCCTGGCTTCCAAAAATGCAACTCAAGGGTAAACTATAGATAGACGACACTCTTCTTAATCCAAATTCCATTCATCATCAAATAAAATCCTCAAATATTGGTTTGTTCTGAGATAAGAATTTCTGCCATTCCAGATCTTTCCTATACTGCTATATGGTACTTTTACAAAATTTATTCTAATACCAGAGTTTATATACACCCTTTTCCAATTTTACCTTACTAGCTTCTGTCCATTTTTTCCAGCCTGGGACAATTCTTTAACTACTAACTCTTTCTACTCACATATTACATTGTCTTATACACAAATCTAAGAAGGATATCATTTATCTAACCATCCATGTTATTGATTTTTAATAGGATTTGCGATCGAAGATAGCAGTAAAGTTTTTTTTTTTTTTCAAAATGGCTTTAATCCATTAAATCAACATAATTTGGGTACATTTGTTCAGTCAGGTATGAATCCATCCAAATTGTCTATGATTCAGTCTACATTTGTTTATCTTGTCTGCATAATTATCATAGTACATTTTATTAGAAGATTAGCTAAATTTTTTATTTGCTTGATACATAATCCTGATAACAAGTCTAATCACTTTAAAATCTACATTACCACATTTGGTGGTAATTCTTAGTTTATTTACACTTACTCCTAGTGATTACTTGCTTTTTTAAGTGCTTGAACACCACTTGTCTAGTAACTTGATCCAAAATTTCCCCAATAATCAATACCAATATAGCAGCTCTTGTAAAATGAGAATGTGCCTACCTTCATCCTTTGGTGCCTTTCCTCTTTGCAATGATTTCGCAAGCCTGAAGTAGTGATCCTGCATTAGTTTCCTATTGCTGTTGTAAATGATTACCACAAACTTACTGGCTTAAAACAACAAGGGTCTGTTATATTACAGCTTTGGAGGTCAAAAGTCCGAAATCAGTTTCACTGGGCTAAAATCAAGGTAATCAGCAAACCACATTCCTTCGGGAAACGCTATGGGAAGAATCCATTCTCTGGTCTTTTCCAGCCTCCAGAGGCCACTCCCACTCTTGGCTCATAGCACCCCGCCAGCAGTGGCATCACCCCAATCTTTACTTCTATTGTCACATCATCCTTTCCTTCTCTGACCCTCCTGCCTCCCTCTTATAAGAACCCTTATGATTGCATAGCCATCCAGATGACTGACTAAACTCTCCATCTCAAGGTCCTTAATTTAGTTACACCTGAAAAGTCCCTTTTGCCATGTAAGGCAATATAATCACAGGTTTCAGGGATTAGGATGTAGACTTCTTTGAAGAAAGTCATTATTTTGCCTACCTCAGATCCCAAGACCATCACATTAGGAAGATGCTTCAATATCTTTGTATAAAATTCATTTGGCTTAATTACTGAAATACATTTTAATGGGCTAATACTACTACTATAATCTTTATTGTCTTGGAATACAGGTCTCTTAGATGTACTAGCCTTGCCTTCAAAGCCCTTCCCTTAAGAGGGAAGAAGCAGATAAAAATGGCAGTTCAGTGACTCTGCTTTCTCTGTTATCTAACTTGATGCCATCTTCCCCAAACAATAATCTCTCCCTTCTTTGCACATCTTTTTGTTTTAAAAAATATATATAGTTTCAAAGAAGTATAAAGAGAATATTGAATGTTTCCAAGACAAAGAAATGATAAATGCTTAAGATGATGAATATGCTAATTATCCTGATCTGATCACTATGTATTATATATATCAAAACATCACTATGTACTTCATGAATAGAACTATTATTTGTCAATTTTAAAAACAGAATAAAGAAACACACAACAAAGAAAAAATAATGGGAAAAATTAACATTTTGGTCTTAACATTTTCTGAAGTCTCAACTTATTCACAGTTAGGCTTCAGGATGTGTCATTTGTACAGATTTGTGCCATGACCATGTTCTTGTACTCAGTCTTGACTAGGTGCCCTTCCTCCCAGATTCTGTTTTTGTTCTTTCTAAATCTGGGCTTGGTTAGTTTCTTAAGCATGTCAGTTTCTTTAATGTTTCCTCGGTGTCCTTCTCATTAGGATAACCCAAGATTACAGAGCAGGCATTCCTTTTTTAAAGCTACTTACTCTTCTTAAGTGACAGTCCCTTTTAGAAACTATGGACTCATTTTGCCTTTCTCTGATTTAAAAAAAAAATCCAATGGGTATGTCTGAACATGCCCATTTGTCCCTTTCTCTGCTGTTATGAATTCCAAGGTATCTTAGTCACTTCCTCCCATGTCCCCAGTACCTTCTGTTTCACCAACTGGCTTTTCCTTTTTGGTCAGAATTAAGTGGAAGCTCAATTCTTTTCGTCCTCTAATCAGCTGTTCCACTTTTAGCAGCAGGACCCTCCCAGCAGATGTATGGAGAGTTGAAGTCATGACATCACCACAACATTATTATAGGGCCACACAGTCCGTATTCCTCCTCACTTCTCTGTGTCCTTTCATCTCTGCCCACATGCTTCCATGTACAATTCTGGAGCTTTCCACATGGTACTTTGTTACCATGGTACGTGTTCTGACTTGAGTGGAAGGGCTGGGGCTGGGAAAGGTCAGAGCACCAGTAAAACACAGGTCTAGGAATGCGTCAGTAAGTGGGGTCCAAATCAATCTGCAGGTCGTAGAAGCACATGAGTAAAGGACAAATCCTCTGATTTCGTTTAGGGGAACCATGTGATTTCAGGGACCAAAACACTCCAGCTATAGGAGTAGAGTTTGTGACCAAGGTTATGGCAACCATTCCATTTACTCCATAACCACAGTGAGTGGTTCAGACATGAGTATATGACCTAAATCAGACGACTCTGAGTAAACACCAGGACTCCTGCTAGAGATGTTGGGATGATGTTTCTCTTGCACCTAGAGGTGAACAGGAATTCCACAGGTCATAGGGACCACCAGAAGATTTCATTTTAAATAAAGTTGACACCATGGAAGAGGAAGCAGACAAATGAAAGAAATCATGTTCTTAATGACATTACTGAGCTATAAAACCGAGTATCCCCTGTGGCCAATCTTCCTTAGGATTTTCAGTTCCTTTTACTGTGTTGGTTTTCTATTCAGAATGTGTCCCCTCCATTCCACAACCAGATCTGAAGTTCTGTTCCAACAAGTTTCAACAATAATCCTGAGACTGGATTAAAATGTTAAGTTTACCTTTATTAATTACTATTACCTCTGCCTATTAAACCTGGACAAAAAGTAAGTCATTTTTTATTTGTTTTGCTATTAATAAAAAGAGGCATGCAAATTTATCATTTGGAAAATGTCAATAGAAAGAGACAAAATAAAATGGCAAGATATACAGGATTATTAAAGAAACAGGTGTCAGGAAATAGCCTTAGCTAGAGGGAGTGGTAGAATTTGGGCTGAGATGAAAAGGAGCTTTAAGAAGATACAGAATTTCCCAAGGAACAAGATTCAAAAGGAAGGCTGAGGTGACCCATGTCAGAGGTTGGGGTATCAAGGGAGTTCTCACTGGCATGAAAGACAGGTTAGGAAGTCCAAGGGGCCACTCATTTGAGGATTGTTGGTAATGAGACAATGACTGACCTAGAGCTCAGAGTTCATAGGGAGTCAGGCAGAGTCACAAGAGGACTGAACACTAAGAGAATAAAGAATGACTGAGAGATGAGAAATTATGAAGGGAGAAAGGGTGAGTCTACCAGAACCGAAGGAGTGGAAAGATGGAGGGAACATCATGTCATCATGAGTCAGCTCTAAGTTCTAGCCACTTGAGGGCATCTTCATCTTCCACTCTCTGCCTTGCCTCTATGTACACTACGACAAGTGCAATGAATTATTCTTTCCAAACGCTGTAACTTGCTCAATATAATCCCCCTGCCCATTGCCTTGTTCCAGTAGCCTCAGGTTCAGTCTTAGGTACAAACGTGTCATATCTGGGCAGCTGGTGGCAGCAATTGGATCACTTAGTCAATATCAATGATATACTGGAGTTCCATTTCTCCTCCCCTGCCCCAGCCACTTACATGAATGTCCCTTCAGTTCTACAAATCTCCGTAAGGATAAACCTGTAAAACATCCCTTTTCAGATGCTAATAGTGGCTCCCAATCAGATGGAAACACTGCCAATAAACTTTATAATTCTCTTCCCAAGACTTTCCTTCCTTGTTTAAACCAATTCCATCTTCCTGTACAGCAGGAAAAGCAACTTGTGAAAACCCTAAATGACCATAGTCCAATTATCTAAACCACCTCCTTCCCTTTGAAATCAGGGAAACTGAGGCTTAGAGAAATAGAGATACTCGTGCAGTCGGCTAGCAGCTGTGGCCAAACTGGCACAAACATTGCAGTACCCTGAGCTCTAGCCTGGTGTCTGTCCCTGTACATGATGAAGGTCTGTCTCTGGAATTCTGGGATACACCACACTTTGCTTACCCATTCATCAGTTAACAGACATTTGGGGTGTTAACACTATCTTCTGGCTACTATGAATAATGTTGCTAGGAATATTCATATATAAGTTTTTGTGTGAACATATATTTTCAGCTTTGTTGAGTATATATCTAGGAATGGGATTGCTGGGTCATGTAACTCGATGTTTAACTTTTTGAGGAACTGTCAAATTTTGCTACAGTAGCTGTGCCATTTTATATTCCAGCAATAAGTGAGAATTCCATTTCTCTACATCCTCACCACTGCTTATTTTCCTTATTTTAAAATTATACTTGGAAGGCTGAGGTGGAAGGATCACCTGAGCCCAGTGGGTCGACGTTGGGGTGGCCGTGAGCGTGCCACTGCACTCCAGACTGGGAGACAGAGTGAGACTCTGACTCAAAAAAAAAAAAAAATTATAGCCATGCTGGTGGGAATAAAGTAGTTTCTTATCATAGTTTTGGTTTCTCTATGGCTAATGCCATTGAGCATGTTTCCATATACTTATTGGTCATTTGTATACCTTCTCTGAATAAATGTCTATTGGATCCTTTGCCCATATTTAAAACTGTGTTCTTTGTGTTTTTGTTACTGATTGTAAAAATTATTTATTTATTCTAGATACTAGATCTTTATCAGATATATTCTTTGCAAATATTTTCTTACATTCTGTGGGTTGTTCTTTTTACTTTCTTGATAGTATCCTTTGACACACAAACGTTAATTTTGATGAAGTCCAATTTATTTATTTATTTTTTCCTTTGGTTGTTTGTGCTTTTTTGTCCATGAGATCTTTGAATTTTAGCTCTCTACCAACCAGGTAGTCTCTTTCTTACTTTACTTTCTGGAGAATAAACCTGGTGGGTCACTGACCAGTCAATGATTGGTTCCTCCAGGGACAGATCAAGGGATCTGAGGACCAGGAGTAATGGAGGAAGACAGAATCCCATGGTCAAATATGAGCACCAGGTGTATGTTTTTATCAAGGGATATGAATGAGGGATCATTCCCAAAAAGGGCACATGGATGTCCACCCCCCCACCAAGAAAATTGTCTATTATAGCTGGTCTGACACCTGGCAGCTGGCTGCCACCCAGTGGTGGAAATGAGAAAGACTTAGGGGGTACTAGTTTACGGTTGCCAGTTAGGGAGCTACAAAAACATTTTGTTAGAAATTTGAGTTAGGCCACATGTTGGGAAAGGATGCATTTGGCTTTTGGATTGTTTGTGACTTGGTTGGGTTTGAATAAAAGACAGGCTTGTCTTCATCAGTTTGAAACTGCCATCACTGGAGTGCTACTTACACTGGTGGAGAGCTATACCCGGAAGGTTGGCATCATTTTAGGTGGAGCAGCTGGCATCAAGACTCATATGTGCTCCATGTATGTGCTACCTCTATGTCCTGAAAACAAGTTTCTAACCTGCCAACAACAGGTATCTTAGTTTGAAGTGATTTTCCAGGAGTTCAAGATGTGTTAGGATGAAACTGTAGCTGTGAGTCAGACTAGACATAACCTGTTAACTTTCAACTTTGACCTTCTTACCCCAAACTCTATGCAATCAAAATAAGTAACCATAATTGGAGAGGGGAGAGAGGAATACACATGTTTAATAGACTAATTATTTAAAAGTTATAATCCTTGCTGGGCATATTGGTCACACCCATAATTCTAGCAATTTGGGAGGCTGTGGCAGGCAGACTATTTGAACCCAGGAGTGTGAAGACAAGCCTAGGCAACATAGAGAGATCTCATCTCTACAAAAACCAAGAAAATGAGTTGGACATCATGGCACACACCTGTAGTCCCAGCTACTCAGGAGGCTGAGGTAGAAGGATTTTCTGAGCCCAGAAGGTTGAGGCTACTGTGAGCTGTGATTATGCCACTGCCCTCAAGCCTGGGTAACAAAGTGATCCCGACTCAAAAAAAAAAAAAGTTAAAACTTCATAATAACATCTTCAGGGTACTCTTCGCCCCAATCCAATTAAAGTTTTGATTCACTAGTGAAATCCATCTTGAACGAGTTAAGAAAAAGAAAGAATTCATAGTAAAGATTTTGGGGTATGAAAGAGTAATATGTATTAAGGGCCCTCATGGATAGTTGGTCTTACTACTCATCTAAACTTGGTCTTACTTCAACTCTCTGTCTCTGTCTCTATTTACGCTTCAATCTGTGTTGACATCAGTCTCTCTTTGCAAGCCAGGATTCCCACATAGCAGAAAACACAAACACTGAAAGCTCTCATATTTTATGCTGTGGCTCCTACCAGAAAGGATCTAAATCATTACAGAGAACAGAAACCTCTCCTGCAAGTTCAAGCAGGAAGCATACCCCTGGTGGTCATGCTTGATCACATGATTTCTGCTACGTCCATTACTCCTCGAATTAGGTATTCACAAGATCCTGGGAAGCGTTGGAGGGGCAGGTATGAGGCTGAGCTTCCTGGACCAGCTTCTAGCATAATACTGATTACAGTTTCCTGCCACAGTCAGAAGAATGCCCACTGCCTCTGTGCAGGTGAAATGTATGTCCCATGTTCTGCTTCTTGACATCCACAAAGCTAGGAACCAGCCACTGGGACCTCAGCTGCAACTGCCTCACAAAAAACAAAAGTCTGCATACCATGCTTTCCCAAAACCGGACTTACAATGTGAATTTCTGCTTTCCAGATCTCGCAGAGGCATTTGATTGGTGCCAATGAAGTTACCAGAAAAACCAAGCTGTAAAACAATCTGGGTGATGTGGTCCATTATGAGTGAATATTTATGTTGTCCCCAGACTCAGATGTTGAAATCTAATCCCTATTGTGATGGTATTATGAGGTGGAGCCTTTGGAAGGTAATTAGGTCACGAGGACAGAGCCTTCATGAATGGAATTAGTGCTCTTGTAAGAACAGGCAGAGGTGTACCTAGCCCTCTTTCTACCTTGTGAGGAAACAAAAAGAAGTTATTAGTCTGTAACCTGGGAGAAGGCCATCATCAGAACCCAACCATGCTGGCACTCTGACCTTAGACTTCTGGCCTCCAAAACTGTAAGGAATGTGTGTCGTTTAAGCCACTCAGTTGTCACAGCAGCCCAAACTGACAAAGATTTGTTCTTCAACTTTCCTTCTTCTAACCTGCAGTTATGTTACAAAAGATTGGAATGGAGTTGAGAGAGCCCATCTGCAACATCTGGAACAGATCCTAACTCTTTCCTTACCATTTTCAGTTTTTAAATATCACGGAGGATCTCCACTTAGACTAGATTGGGTCCTACATCTAGCCCTGGACTAAACAGTGGTGACTGGTGGGGAGCGACACTATTGGATGCTAGTGAAGAGGGAATACTTTAGGACTGAGAGGCTCCTCTGAAACCACCTGATTGGACCGGAGTTAGCAAAAGTCCTTAGGAAGGGCTTCAAAGCCCAGGTGGCCTCCTGGTTACTTGATGACCTTTCCTCCTATTAATCTCTTGTTCACCCAGCTCTACCTTAAACCGCCCAAGCCCATTATTACTCCAGCCTTTGGACAAGCTATTCTCTGTGCCTAGAACATCCTTCCCTGAGACAGCCACAGGACTCTTTTTTACCTTATTCAAGTCTTTGCCCAAGTATCACTTTCTCACCCAGGCCTACCTTGACTATACTGTTTAAAATCACAGACTATTTCTCTCCCCTGGCACTCATGGTTCTCCTTATCCTGTTTTATAGTAGCATTTTCTCAACGTACACATTACTTTTGCTAAAAGAAAAACCTTAGCTAAATTATGTTTAACAGAGTTTAATTGAGTAAAGAAGAATGAGTTGGGCAGCCCCCAGAATCAGACTAGACTCAGGAAGATTCCAAAGCAACCATGTGGTGGAAGGTCTATGGACAAAAAAAGGAAAGTTGCATACAAAACTTGAAGTGAGATACAGAAACAGCCAGATTGATTACAGCGTGGTGTTTACCTTACTTGAACCTGGTTTAGACAGTCGGCTGCCTTTGATTTGCTGAACCTTGACAACTGGCACAAGAGTAGATTATAGTCTGTTTGCACATCCAGTTAGGTTACAGTTCACTATGTGTAGAGACCTTAAAGCCAGACTTAAAATATATTAGGAGGCAGCTTTAAGCTAAACTCAGTTTAACACTTTCTATGATATAATTTACTTACGTATGCTTATTGTTTTTATTTCCTCTCCAGGATGGCAGGAACATTTTGCATGTTTTGTTCTTCAATAGATTCCAGAGATTCTAATGGATTTCAGTGTGCTTGGCTCTAGGCACCCAATAAATATTTAGTGGATGGAGGAATGAATGAATGCATGAACCAATTACTAAATGAAAGGGAGAGTGCTATTTTTAGACAAAAGGAAAAGTTCTAAGCACAGAGACTAAGAGTTATCTACGATAGCCAACCTTTTTTTTTTTTTTTGAGTCGGA
>NW_007247115.1:29209-38177 GCF_000164805.1 Carlito syrichta
GATTACAGGCTGAGCCACTGAGCCTGGCTTACTATAGCCAACGTTTACTGAGTATTTACTATGTGCCAGGTACTGTGAAAACTTGACTGTATAAGGCATGGTTCAGGCATTCAGAGGCCCCTAGCCATATCTCCTTAAAAGGAGAGAAAGGGAGAAAACAGGGAAAATCTTTAACGATTAAGTGAGAAGTGATATCCTAAGAGAAATTATGGTTCAAAGAAAGGAGCATTTCACTTGCTCTTGTATAATCAGAGGATGCTGCAGGGGGGCAGCCCAGGCCTGAGCCAGGTCTTAAAAAGACTAGCAAATTCAGGTAGATGGTGGAAAGCAAGCAGTATATTCCAGGGAGGGATAACGACATGAATAAGATATAGGATTACAGGAATGAGAAGAGGAAAATGCTCACCATTTTATAAAACAAAAAATATGAGCTATGAAGTAGTTTATAAACTGAAGTGTTCCCCTTCCCCACACCCCAGTAATGTATGTGCTTGTGCTGTTTAATGTCTTACCATACCAAAACCTGTAGGGTCACATGGGTGGGAGATTTCCCCTGGGGACAAGAAATAGGAGGAATTTCTTAAAACCCCAGACTAAGGCAAAGGCCACTCTCCATGCTCTCCTTGGTGTACAACGGCATGTGGGCAATCTCAAGGAGAAGGTCAAGAGCAACAAGCTCATAAAAAGATGATGAAAAATGAGAGATTAGTCACACTGGAGAACCTAAATGAGTGGTTCTTTAATTTCAGCATGTAGATGAGTTGCCAAACAGTTTCTCAAAGTCCCTGTTACTTTATTATTTGGAATATTTTCTCCTTCTAAACCTGTCCCATCTTACCCAAGCCCAGGAAGACTTTGCCTTTTATCATCAAAACAAACTAATAAAAACATCATAGTGTTTTCCTAAGAAAAGTAAAATAATAATAAAAAAAATTACTCTGAAGAGGAATCATGTCACTTTCCTAGAAAGTAGAAGAGGTTTCAGTCATTTTAAGTTTCAGATAGAACTTTTTTTTCTTCTATTCGTGACAATGGTATGCAGAATGATGGCCATCCACAGATGTCTATGCCCTAATCCCCAGAGCCTGTGAATATGTTACCTTACATGGCAAAAGGAACTTTACAGATGTGATTAAGGACCCTGAGATGCGGGCTTTATCCTGGATTGTCCAGGTGGACCCAAGCACATGGCTTAGACAAAATCTGGAAACCTTTCCCTGCTGTAGTCAGAAGGAGTAAGGACCGCAGAAGAAGGGTCAGAGAGACATTACACTGCTGTCTTTGAAGATGGAAGAAAGGAATAAGCCAAGGAATGTAGGTGGCTACCAGAAGCTAGAAAAGGCCTCTAGCAAAGAATGCCACCCTCACTTTGATTTTAGCCCAGTGAGACTCATGTTGGACTTCTGATCTCCAGAGATGTGAGATAATAAATTTGTAATAGTCAGATGCAGTGGCATGTGCCTATAATCTTTGCTGCTCAGGAGGCTAAGGCAGGAGGAGTGCTTGAGCACAGGAGTTCAAGACCAGCCTGGGCAATATAGTGAGATTCTCATCTCTAAAAAATAAATAAATAAATGTATGTTATTTTACGTCACTCAGTCTGTATTCATACATTACAGCAGCAATGGAAAATGAGTACAATGAAAAAAGTGAGCTTTACATAGAAGATTCTTTAAAAAAATACATGATAACAAAAACCATGTGGGACAGGTAGGGCTACTCTTCCAGGCCATTCTCTGGCGACAAGCTTTCTTCCTCACTTCCCTGTAACACTCAAGTGTGAAGGAATCCCACAGTGCTTTTTTGCATATATGCTCATCACGCTCTTCAGTACTGTGAAAAGCAAAAACAGAAATACAAAACAGAAATAAATGGAAAGCACGCTCTTCCAAATGCTCATAAGGGGTGACTATAAGCTATATTATATCATTTATCTTGTCACTTAGTACAGTCTTGTTTGAATGTTCCATCTTTATCAGCACGGAGCTCTGGAATGTCTGGGACATCGTGTGGTCATCCTTGACCAGTAATAACAATTGAGCAGATCACACACATCCCAGATAGAATGGTGATAACAGTGTAAATGACAAGAGATCCTCAAAGGAAAGAAGACACGAGGTCCAGTCCTTTGGCCTTTGCAGGAGAATGTTTTCTCCAAGGTTGGCCACAGATTTTATTCAATTTGAACCCTGCCATCTGTGCCCAGGCTTCTGTGGCACTGAAATAAACAGGGGAATCCTATGCCCCTTTTCCCAGAATTGTTTTTCTCTCTCAAGTTCACCATCAACAGTCACTGCCTCTTTTTCATTTTGCCTCTTTAAAGCTGCTGTGAATAACTTTCTCATGAGATAACTCTTAATAAAATTACAGGAAACAAGCAAAGCATATCACACTCATGAGAAATGTGACCCCAGTTATGAGGGTCAGCCTGTCTGATCAGGCCCATTGCTGTACAACCATCTTCATCCATGTTTCCATGGAAAGTCTTAAGATGCCATTCACAGATAAATACACTATCCCAAACCAACACATATACAGTGGATATCTATTGAGTGGTCTCTCCAGTATACAATGTTTCTCTCTTCTCTGGTGACTTCCCCCCTCACACCTCCATCTATCTTGTCACAGCCACTAATTGTTACACAGCCTTGTCAGGCAATCTGCACTTCCTGAGTTTCCTCAGTACCATGGCCATGGCTGATTGGTCTGGGTTGGGTCATTGACCCTGACTGGCAAATCAGAGTCTCTCTTCTAGGAATCTGGAATTGAGAGGGGGGGAGAGATAGCTCCCTGAGAGTCACAACTATAATATTAAACTCAAAAGTGGTCAAAAGACTAGTTATCCATAAGCTGAACCAAAAAAACAGAGGAAGTTCATCTGCAGAAAGATAGACAAGAATGAAACAAATACAAAGAGATACACTCGTCTGTGTTTCAGACCTTGGTTCCAACCTGCTCCTGGCTTAACTACACCCCCTGCCCAAAAGAGGTATTCTAAACTATCTCTTTACCTTTTTGTTTAACTTTTAATTTTTTTATTTTAAAGATGTGGGGTACAATTCAGAGTTAGGTATACAAATGTTCATTACGCAGGTACCCTTGCTGATGAGATGTGCCTCCCCTTCCCCAGGCAGACTTCTACTACTGCCAATCCTCCTTCCCCGCCCCCCTCCTGGCAGTTTCCAGCTACTGCCAATCCTTTTCTTATAGTATTATGATAATTGTCCAAGGTCCACTTATGAGTGAGAACACGTGATACTCAGTTCTTTGTTTCTGTGAAAGATCACTCAGTATTATAGACTCTAAGTCCATTCAGGTTGCTGTGAAGTTCATGATTTTATTCTTCTCTATGGCTGCATAATAGTCCATCGTGTACATGTACGACTTTTTTTTTTTTTTATCCAGTTCTCTTTTGATGGGCAGCATGGTTGGTTCCGTGTTCTTGCTATTGTGAACAATGCTGCAATAAACATGCGTGTGCAGGTACCTTTTTTATAGAGTGATTTGAGTTTTTCTGGGTATATTCCTGGTAGGGGGATTGCGGGATCATATGGAAGGTAGATTTTGATATTTTAGGATTACCACACTGTTTTCCACAGAGGCTGTAACTCCCACCAACACTGTAGAAGTGTTCCTTTTTTGCTGCATTCTCTCCAGCATTTGTTGTTTTTTGAGTTATTGATGATAGCCATCCTAACTGCTGTTAGGTAGTATCTCAGTATAGTTTTAATTTGCATTTCTTTGGTGACTAGTGAGGCTGAGCATTTTTTCATGTATCTGTCGACTGTTCATATGTTTTCTTTTGCCCACTTAGTAATGGGGCTGTTTGTTTTCTTCTTTTCGGCACATTTGAGTTCCTTATAGATCCTAGGTGTTAGGCCTTTGTCAGACATACAGTTGGCAAATATTTTTTCCCAGTCTGTGGGCTGTCTCCTCACTCTCTTAATGGTTTCTTTGGCTTTGCAGAAGCTTGTCAGTTTGATGAACATTTAGGCATAGATAGAACATACCTCAAAATAGTAAGAGCCATCTAAAAGAAACCCACAGCCAGCATACTGCTGAACAGACAGAAATTGGAACCATTTCCCCTGAAAACCAGAACAAGACCAAGATGCCCACTCTCACCTCTCCTTTTAAACATAGTTTTGGAAGTCCTAGCTAGAGCAATCAGACAAGAGAAGGAGATCAGGGGTATCCAAATAGGAAAAGAGAAAGTCTAGTAACCTCTCTTTGCAGATGACATGCTTCTAGATCTCAAATACCCAAGAGAATCTGTCAAAAACCTCCTTGCACTGATAAAGGACTTTAGCAAAGTCTCAGGGCATAAAATAAATGCACAAAAGACAGTTGCATTACTATACCAACAACAAACAAACAGAAACCCAAATAAAAAGCACAATCCCATTCACAATAGCCACCAAAAAAATCAAATACCTTGGCATCTTCCTAACCAGAGATGTGAAAGACTTTTACAATGAAAACTACAAAACACTGCTCAAAGAAACCAAAGATGATACAAACAAATGGAAAAATATTCCATGCTCATGAATTGGAAGAATTAACATCGTTAAGAAGTCCATCCTACCCAAGGCAATCTACAGATTTAATGCAATACCCCTTAAATTACCAGCAACATTCTTCTCAGAACTGGAAATGACAATACAGGAATTCACATGGAAACATAAACAACCAAGAATTGCCAAAACAATCCTCAGCAAAAAACCAAAAAACAAACAAAACAAAACATAAAAACACAAAGCAGGAGGTATCAGACTCCCAGACTTTAAACTCTATTATAAAGCTAAAATAATCAAGATGACCTGGTATTAGTACAAGAACAGGCATATAGGCCAATGGAACAGGATAGAGATTCCAGAAGCAAAACCTCAGCTTTTCAATCAACTCATCTTCAACAAAGCCTCTACCACCAACAACTGGGGAAAAGAGAACCTATTTAGTAAATGGTGCTGGGAAAACTGGCTGACCACAAGTAGAAGATTAAAACAAGATTCCTACCTATCACCATACACAAAAATCAGCTCTAAATGGATCAAAGACCTAAACATAAAACCTCAAACCATAAGAACCTTAGAAAATGCAGGAGACACCCTTATGGAAATTGGAAGTGGCAACCAATTCCTGATTAAAACCTCAAGTGCTAATGCCATAAGAGATAAGATAGACAAGAGGGACCTCTCTGTCTTTTAATAGATTTTTTGATGCCTATTTGAGATCAGAATATGTGACCCAAAATGTAAATGACTGTTGAAATGAAAATAATTAAGAAACAGCAGATGCAGGAGAGCTTTCTACTCTCCTTTTGTTTACCTAAAAATAGTACATAAATTCACAAAGACAAAAGATATTCTGCCCCCCTTCCACCAGAGAAAACAGAGATTAACCACTAAAGAGAACTTTGGACCTTTATTGACCTACAGACGGTCCTGGAGAATCTACATTTTAGAACTTTACTAACTAGCATTTATCTGCCATTTATTTACCTTCCACAATTTGCTGACCCTAGAAACTCAAAGTCCTTTTCCTTTGTCTTGTCACTTCTCTAAAAATTTAAGCTCTTTGTTGAAGATGCTATATAAGCTGGAATTCAAATCCACCTCTTTAAGAACTACTTATTCCTTGGGTGTCTCCCATGTATATAAACTTTTGTTTGTTTTTGTCCTGTTAACCTGTCCATTGTTATCAGGGTTCATTCTAACTTATGAACTGTAAGAACTGATAAGAGTTGAAGAAGAAATTATGTTACTTAACCTACAAGCCCTTTTGCTTAAGCTGGCTTAAGTGATGTCTTAGTCGGTTTGGACCGGTGTAATAAAAATATCAGAGCCTGAGTGGCTTAAACAACAAAAATTCATTCCTCACATTTGTGGAGGCTGGGAAGCCTGAGATCAGGGTGCCGGCATGGCTGGGCTCTGGTGAGAGCCTTCCTGGCTTGCAGACTGCTGTGTCTTCACATGGCAGAGAAAGAAAGCTCTGGCTCCTTCGTGGCCTCAGAAGGGCACTTATCCCATCACGGGGCTCCACCCTCATTATCTAAACTAATCCTAATTACCTCCTGCAGATCCTACCTTCAAATATATTGGGGATTAGGGTTGAAACACATACATTTTGAAGAGACACATTCAGCACATAGTAAGTGAGTTTTGTTTATATACAACTAATGAGTTCTGGAGAATAAAACACAGTGCTGAGGAATGAGACAAAGGTGTGATGAAATAGCTTTAGGGGGAAAACAGCCACAGCATTCACTGTCTCCTACACTGTTATTAGCAACCCTCTTCTGTTGGCAAATATGCAAGAACTAATAAGAAAGAAGACTTCTAAATTCCTCTTTTAAAATGTAAAGAGGGAGGTTAGAGATCCTCTTGTTAGTCTCAAAAACAGCTCTCGGTTTCATTCTACTTTCTTTCACATACACCCCAGGAACAGAAGTAAACCAAGAAGCTGATTTATACAAATGGCTAGAATTGGAATAAATGAAAACAAAAATTCTTACTAGTGGGCTAAATACCACAAAGGGCTGCCACAGACCAGGATTTACATAACGAAGAATTCGTGCTTTGTGTCTCTGAAAATTAAAATATGCATGTTTTTCCTGCCTGCAAAACAGTTTCTCTCTCTCTCTCTCTCTCTCTCTCTCATACACACGCACACACACACACGCACACACACACACACACACACACACACACACACACACACACACACACCCATACCTCAATTCCTTCCTCAATCCTAATGCCTCTTGTCCCACTCTGATAATTCAGGGGTAGAAAGACAGACTTTCCTGAGGTTACAGAATAATCACATGGCAGTGAAATGGCTGTGAGACACAATAAGATGCAAAAACTGACCTAAACTACTACAAGGCAACAAGTCAACGTAGGCCTTGGCTTAATAATAATTGTTGATTGCTGGCACTGTCCCAAATAGAAAAAACACTCCCTGGGCATGTGCAGTTCTGACTTTGGCTAGTTCTCTTAATCAACAAAAATAAATCTGAAATACTTGTTTTAACCTTTCTTATAAATCTATTCTACACAAAGCAAATCTATTTTCTTGCACATTTTCAACAGCTTGTATTCTTAATAATAAATGAATCTGATTTTTAAAAATGTATCAGGAATATTTATTCTCTGAAAGAACTAAAGATTTCAGATCCTAAATCTAAAATATCTAAAATCTAGCTGGGCATGGTGGCTCATGCTTATAATCCCAGCACTTTGGGAGGCTAAACCAGAAGAATAACTTGAGCACGGGAGTTTCAGACTAGCCTAGGTAACAGCGAAATCTCGTCTCTACCAAAAAAAAAAAAAATTAAGCGGGCACGGTGGCACGTGCCTGTAGTCTCTGCTACCCTAAATGCTGAGGTAGAAGGACCATCTAAGCCTAGAAGATTGAGGCTGCTGTGAGCCATGATCGTGGTGAGCATGCCACTGCACTCCAGCCTAGGTGACAGAGTGAGACCCCAACTAAAAAAATAATAAAAATAAAATAAAATCTTCATGTATTTTTTTTTTCCTGTCTAAGTAGGAGAAGAATTTACAGGGGATAGTGAATATGAGAGAATATATGTTCCATTAAAGATATTCCAAATTTAAATATTTCGAGTTCAAAAATTGTTACTTTGTGTAGGTCAGGCCATAAGAAAATGCTGATACATGCCTCCACATATGCCTTGCAAGTGTAGGACTTGACATCAGATAAAACTTCCTTTCTATTGTGAACAATGCTGCAATAAACATACATGTGCAGGTATCTTTTTTATAGAGAGATTTGAGTTCTTCAGGGTATATTCCCAGTAGGGGGATTGCGGGGTCATATGGAAGGTCAATTTTTAGAACTTTTAGGAATCACCACACTGTTTTCCACAGAGGCTGTACTGGTTTACACTCCCACCAACAGTGTAGAAGTGTTCCCTTTTCACCACATCCTCTCCAGCATCTGTTATTTTTTGAGTTATTGATAATGGCCATTCTGACCAGAGTTAGGTGGTATCTCAGTGTAGTTTATCGCAGCATTGTTCACAATACCAAGATCATGGAACCAACCATGTTGTCCATCAAAAGTGGACTGGATAAATTTACATGATGGAATATTATGCAGCCATAAAAAAGAACAAAATCATGAATTTCACAGCAACCTGGATGGAATTAGAGTTTATAATACTGAGTGATCTCTCACAGAAACAAAGATCTGAGTATTACATGTTCGCACTTATAAGTGGACTTTGAACAACTATCATAATACTATAAGAAAAGGATTGACAGTGGCGGGAAACTATGGGGTGTGCAGGGAGGGGAAGAGAGATGGGATTAATGGTAGTCAGTATCTGTCTAGGGACAGGGGCATACCTCATCAACAAGGGTACCTGCACAATGCATATTTGCATACCTAACCCTTAACTGTACCCCACAATTTTAAAATAAAAAATATGCACACACAAAAAAAATTTTTTAATTAAAAAACTTACTTTCAGTACTAGCGGTGTTGTTTACCTCCTATGCAAAAATTACTTAAGCTCTCTAGGTCTTAGTTTCAATGTCTTTACAACAAAGGAGATAATATCAATTTCATAGGATTTTGGCTACACCAGGCTCTCTATCAGGTGTAGGATACCTCAACTGACACCCCACTAGTAATGGGCAAGGGGACTCTTCAGACATTCTGGCAAGCCAAAACTTCTCTCGTCCCAGAGAAGTTCTAAGTCAGGTTTCCTTTCCTATAATTAAGCCTGAAGAACTGTCCCAAGCAAGAAGGACAGAAAGATATTACTCCTTCAAAATGAAGATTAAAAAATATACCTGTGCCGGGCTCGGTGGCTCAGCCTGTAATCCCGCGCCTTTGGGAGGCTGAGGTGAGTGGATTGCCTGAGCCCGCGGGGTTCGAAACCTGCCTGGGCAGCAAGACCTCATCTCTACAATAAATCAAAAAATCAGCCGGGCATGGT
>NW_007247115.1:38410-39960 GCF_000164805.1 Carlito syrichta
CCAATCTGGGTAACAGAGTGAGACTCCAACTCAAAAAAAAAAAAAAAATATGTGAGATAATTTCTTACAACCCAAACTTATCTGCAATGCAAAGAATTTTCCTCCTTCCTTTCTTTCTTCTTTTCTTTCTGTCTTTCACAAGAATGACAGAACTATTTTATATTTGTCTGCTACTAAAAAAAAAAAAAAAAAAAAGACAAAACAAAACCGTGTTTAACTCTTCCTTGTTCAGGCTAGACTTGCAATAAATTTGCCAGGGCTCATAAAGCATAAGTTTACATTTTTATTTTCAGACCAGGCATGGTGGTTCATGCTGACAATCCCAACACTTTGAGAGGCTGAGGTGGAAGAATTCTTTGAGGCCAGGAGTTTTAGATTAGCCTGAGCAATATAGAGACCAACCTTGTCTCCATAAAAAATAAATTTAAAAACTCTTTTTAAAATTTATTGTAGAGATGAGGTCTCACCAAGTTGCCCAGACTGGTCTTGAACCCCAGAACTCAGGCGATCCTCTCACTTCAGCCTCCCAAAGTGCTGGGATTATAGGCTTGAGCCACTGCGCATGGCCTAAAAACATTTTTTAAAAGGAAAAAAAAAAAATCTCACTTCCATTCCTGTTCCCTACCTAGCCAAATTCTACCTCTGACTCTTCTCCCCATTCAGAGATAAAGCTAGGATCATCCAGGATGCTTCCACTGGCTAAGTCAGCCCAACCTGGCTTAGTGCAGACACACTTACCTGAATGAGCAGTGATTACATCAGAAAAGAGGAGGCATGCAGTTTTCCAGTCTCATGTCATCTTCCCAACAATCTTCACCTGCAGTTTCATTTTACTCACTTTAAAGATAAGGAAGCTATGGCTAAGAGAGATGGAGTAGTTTTTCCAAAGCCCCATGCCTGTCTGACTTCAAGACGCCCTGCAGCCCAAATAGTTACTAGTACATTTATGATAGTGACAGAGTGACACGCTTAATAGTTTTGGTCAACCTCTGGGGAATTGTTAAGTTTAGCCTAAAGCTGCCTCCTTACATATTTTAAGTTCAGCCTAAAATTTTCTCCATACATAGGGAATTGTAACCTAACTGTATGGGTAAACAGACCATAACCTACTCTTGAACCAATCACTGAGTTCAACCAATCAAAGGCAGCCAGCTATTCAAACTGGGTTCAGATACAGCAAACACCAGGCTGTAATCAATCTGACTGTTTCTGTACTCCACTCCCATTTTCTGTATGTCACTTTCTTTTTTCTGTTCATAAATTTTCTTGGACCACTCAGCATCATGGGAATCTCTCTAAACCTATTCTGGTTCAGGGGCTGCCAGATCTGTGACTTGTTCTTTGCTCAATTCAACTCTGTTAAATTTAATTTGTCTGAGGTGTTTCTTTCAACAGATTGCCTCAGAGTTTTGGATTTGGCTCTTAGGGAGCTTTGCAACTTCCCCCTAATAGTAACTACCAAACTCTAAAACCTAAGGCTAAAATATGTTGGGAGCCAGCCGTGGAGGCCTGCCTGAGTGTTAGGGATCCAGGCAGGCTGCGGACCCTGA
>NW_007247115.1:40550-59890 GCF_000164805.1 Carlito syrichta
CACATAAACCAAGCATAAGGAACAGTGAAATAATTTTAAGATTGTCCTTCCTCATGCTTGGGGGAAAACGCCTGGTGGGCGGGAATGCCCCTGACCCACCTGGCTTTGTGTTCATATAAACTCTTGTGATTTGATTAAGATTGTCCTTTCTCATGCTAAGGAAAACGCCTGGTGGGTGAGGATGCCCTCCACCCACCTGACTTTGTGTTCATGTAAACTCTTGTGATTTGATTGGGGTTGCCCTTCCTCATTCCTAAGGAAATGCCTGGTGGGTGGGGGACGCCCCTCACCTACCTGGCTTTGTGCCCACGTGAAAGTCTTGTGATTTAGCATGTGGAAGTGTGGGATAAAAGACTCACAACGGGTCCCAATAAACGGCTTCTGCTCATTTCACTGAACAGTTGTCCACTTTCTTTCTTTCTCTTTCTTCCTCTTTATATCTATGCCTCCATCTTGCTTTTTTAATATCTATCCCCACTACAGAATCGGCTTCTGCACTAGACAGAGTCCAGTCTCTTTCTTCCCTTCTATTTCTCCAGAATATTCGCCGACGCTGCCCCACCTTCCAGGGACCCTCTAAATCTCTTTTGGGGGGCTGGCTCCCCATAAAAATATACCTCTTTAAAAAATTAAAATCATCACTCACTCTCAAACAAATGTAAAATAAACATGTTGAACATTTTATTTAACTCATTCATTAATGAAGAAACCAGTAAGACATTAAGATCAATTCAAATGAGAAGCTGAACAGAGACTTGCTGTCATTCAGTAGTGCTGACATAACTTGCTAATAGGTGCAAACCTGACTAATATCCTATCATATTTTCAAAATATAATGTTTGAGTTTCTTTTTTTTTGGAAGACTATTGTTTGAGGAAGAATTTAAGGGGAGGCAGATTCAGGCCAATATTGAGAATGCAATTCATGGTAAGCCTGAGATCCCACTGAGGGTTGATTAATAGCAAGCTTGAGCAAAATTAAGTGTTTTTTTTTTTTTCTAGTCTTTTAACCAGAAGATAAATCTATGTCTGGCAGGCCAATTTTATCTTTTTCTTAATTCCTCCTAAAGGCTGACTTCTTCTAGAAAATTCTAATCTGAGTCACTAAATGCTGAGCAGAAGGGTTCTCCACAGCTTGTGTATTTGATAGTTATCCCAGTCTAGCTTTCAAAGTAAGTGAAATATAAATTCATTTGGAGAGAAGCTAGTGATTATTCTAAAGTTCTTCCTAAGGAAAGAAAATAGACAGAGGTTTGTATGTGAGAGTGGTGGCTGCTTTAGAGAGACTTGAGAGAATACAGATGAAAGAAGTAAAATCCTAGGTGCAGGAAGAATTTTTTAGGAAATTATTGGAGCAATGGCAGTGAAGACAAACTGACTGTAAAAGCTAGGTAGGAAGAAGGGTCGGTCAAGTTCAATATAATCCTGAAGAGTTGGGACTTAAATAACACATGAGGCAAATGCAAATTAAAAATACATATTCTCCTTTCCCTGCATATTTTTCCAGAATTTCTTTCTGTATTTTTGCCAAATGTATGCAACTCTTTTTAATGGCCTCTTTCCAGTCTTAGAACACAGGAATGTTTCTGAAGGACCTGGGAGCCATCTCTTTATAACATAATCATCAAGGAAGATAAGGCCCCATATCCCAGTGTCCTAGGAGGAGACGAGCCTAACTTGTCAGCTGCCTGCAAATTGCAAAACCTGCCCAATGTATCCTCCACTTGGTTATATAAAAAAGTGGTATTTCTTTCTGTACTGGCAATCTCTTTAGTGGGTAGCCTGTGATGCATATCAATTTTAATTTCATACTTTTTCAATAATTAAATTGTTTTCTTTCTCTTCTACTTTTATGGAGAGATTTTTCAGGTTGGGAAGAGAATTTATTTTTAATTATGTTTCCCTTAACAATAGCTTAAAACCCAGAGAAAGAAATTAATTTGGAGTCCAAGAGAAAAGTTAGTACCTTCCCAAAGGCCAGGGAAATGGAAAAAATTAGCTCAGGTTTTGACTGGAGAGCAAAGACAAACAGATAAGGATGTGCAGGGGGTAAAAATAACATGTTAGTGGCAAGTACAATTTGTAGGAGCCGATGGTTTGAACTGAGCTCCTGTTTTAGATCCAACAAACAAAACCAAAATGGAGTCAATCATGCTGAAGTTCCACATTGCCAAGTCTAAACTGAGGTATTTATCTGGTTTTCTGAGAAATCAAGAGTGACAGATAATAGCCAAGTCCTTAAACAAGCCCGAGTTAGCCAGCATGATAAATAAGTTCCTTCTGCTTTAACCTTTACAAGGAAAGTCACTTTGAAATAACCAATCTGCTTTTTGTTTTCTATTTCTGCTTTCCTCGCCTTTTTTCTGTCTATAAAACTAAGCTCCTGAGCTCAGCTTATCTGAACACTCATTCTGTTTTATAAAACAAGGTGTGCCCAATTCAAGAATTACAAATAAAAGCCTATTAAGTCTTTTACACTAAATTTGTTATAATTTTGTCTTTTAACACTAGATAAAACCACATATTTTGGTCTTAGATACCCATAGGTTTAGATTCAAGTTTTACTACTTATTAGCTGGTTCAGTTACCTTTTCTGAATCTCTGTTTTCATCTGTAAAATAAGAGTAAATAGTACCTACTTTAGAGATATTTTATGAGGATAACGAAAAGTATTTAGCATATGCCTACTGAATAGAGTCAGCTTAGTGATTCTTACATACTCATAATATGTAACTCTTAGTCATTTATAATAACTTCTGGAAGTCATTACAACAATTGAAATAATGCTTCAATTATTTTGAACTATGTTTAGAAGCTAAAGGTTGTTGAATAGCAACCGTTTAATATGTACATGGTTCTTCTGGGGCTGAGGTCACACTGTCCCAAAATACGACTGTAGGAGACCAGAATACATCAGCTCAAAATATGCCCCTTTGACATATTTTATTATTATTATTATTATTATTTGAGTTGGAGTCTCACTCTGTCACCCAGGCTGGAGTGCAGTGGCATACTCACGGCCATTGAAGCCTTGACCTGCTAGACTCAGGCGATTCGTCCACCTCAGCCTTCCAAGTAACTGGAACTACAGGAACATGTTACCACACCCGGCTAATTTTTTTTATTTATTGTAGAGATGAGATCTTGCCCAGGCTGGTCTCGAACCCCCGGGCTCAGGCAATCTTTTCACTTCAGTCTCCCAAAATGCTGGGATTACAGGCTTGAGTCACCGTGCCCGGTCGACATATTGATTATTGTGAGCTGGTTATCTTGAGAAACTGCAGACATAGGAATAGTTCTGAAAACTTGCCCTTTTGTAAGGGAAATTCATATCTATAAAGGAAATATCTATTTGAAAGGATAGCTCACTCTCTCTCTACACCAGGAAGAAAATAAATAAATCACCAGACTTGTCAATGGAGAAAGCATCAACTTAAATCTGCACAACAAATTTTACCTTTGCTTAAAGTGTTCTCCCCTGCCATCTCATCTTAAGCGGGGCTTTTCCCATACCCTTCTTTCTTTGTTTCAATAATGTTATTTAAACCTGAAGCTTAAATTGTTTCTTTGAGATCTACTCTAGAGATTTACTCATTTCTCTGGGTTTTCTCCCATGTATATATGAGATGTCAGGCTAATACACTTCTGTGTGTTTTCCTTGCTAATCTGTCTTTTATTACAGGGAATCCCATTTAAGAACCATGAATGGTAGAGAGAAAATTATTTTCCTTCCCTGTAGTTTCAAGATAACCTGGTCCTGCAGTAATATACACTGAGCCATAGCAGACTTAGTACAAGGTTTAAGAGAGTTGCAGAGGATTGTAGATTCAGATTCTGGCAGAATCATTTTTGGAGATTCTTTTAAAAACCTGATGGATCCCCCAGACGGAGGCAGTAGATCAGTATTCACACATTGCAAAATCTTCAACTAAAAATTCCAGGTTTTAGGTGACACAGGGCTCAGATTTGTCACATCCCTGTCTTTCCATGGTCCTCTGACAGATGTCAAAGGAGCACTTTGTGAACTGTGGCATGGTGAGCATCACTCACCCCCAGATCATCAGCATCAGTAAGTATGACGTCTTGACTATGTGGGGCTTCTTCTCTAGGAAGGTATGACTTGAGACTTTCAGTGAGTTCTCAAATATAACTGATATTCCTAATCACTTCTGAAATGACAAGTTTTTAATTATAAAACAGACATTATTTCTTGGAGCTTTCTCCCAAGGGCTCCAAAGTCAGTACTGGAAAATGTTGACTGTGGAACCATAGAAAGCTCATTGGGAAATCTGAATGCCAAGTGAAAATGCTCAGAACATTTGTCAGAGCTCCCAAAAGTTGATGAAATAAACTTGCTCTCATGGGTTTCTCCACAGTCCAGGAGCTCTGTTACAAAGCTGGCCCTGTGAGGAAGCCGTAACTCTGGAGCTGGGCTCACCAGACTGACTTCTGCGTACAGAAGTGAGTGAGTCCCAAGCCTGACCCCAGTTGAAAAAATGGAAAAAGGGAAAAAATCTGGGACCAAGAAAAAGGTAACTCATTAAATTGCCCTCCACATAAAACACAGATAAAGAAATAGGAAGGAAGCATAATTTCTCAGATCCAGAAATAATGATTTCAAATATGTTCATCATAAAAGGTCTGATTCAAAGTTGGAGGATTGATCCTCCACTCTCAATAATTCTGCAGGGAACATATGTGCACAGATGCCACACACATCTGTTCTCACTAAATTAACATGTTAAGGGGGGAAATGAAATTTTAAGATCTCTAAAATAGCACCAGTGGGTAGGAAAGCTATTCAAAGGAGAATTTTTTAATGCCTGGGGTTGGAATCATGAACTTTGAACTAAAAGAAGACCCAGTGCTTGCTACAAGGTTCAACCTGTGGTGAACTATGAACTTTAATATTAACAATTTAATGATTAAAACAAATTATTTATTCTATGTCACCTTAGCTATAGATTCAAAAATAATAACCATTGTTCTGGACATGTATGATGCAACTGATAAAAAGAACTTCCTTTAAAGAAATAGGCAAATGTTCTCCATAACACTGAATTTGAAAAATTTTTTAAATTATTATTATTTTCTTAAGTGAGAAAGCAGGATTTATTCAAAGGACAGAAAAGCTCCCACAGTGGGAGGGGACCTGAAGGGGTTGTCCGAAAATATTTTATTATTGATGGCAAAATTAACTAACAACAGCCTAGAGTTATTATACTTGTGACTTTTATTATTCTAATAGAATATGAATTTGCAAATTTCTATGATTGTGAATTTTTTTTTTCTGTAATCTGGATAGTACCTTACCACGATGCATATTACAAAACATACAAGTGCTAATTATTCATGCTCATTACCAGATGTATTTTCCAATCAATATAATGGTATGCCACAGAGCACATGTCTCTATTAAAGGTACTAGGGCTTTGCAAACTCTTTTAGAGGGCAACATGAGGCCTGTCACTGTTGTAGGGGTAGTAACAAGCCAACAACAGTAAGAATGCTAGCACTTAAGTTACTGTGCAAGGGCATTATTGTATTATAAACGTCATATGCCTACCCCACTCTTTTATTCATACTGATGCTCTCTTTTACTTTATGAAAAGAGGCCTTCACTGAACTCTTCCACAAATCATCCCCAGGCTTTTAACACTTCGAATCTTTTTTTTTTAATTGCTGAATAATGATGTTGCTCTCATGGCTCTGAAGTAAAGATTAATGAGACTCAACAGATATGTGTCACTTGCTCTACTCATTTGGAGTCATATGATCCTTTAAGTTATACGTGTTCTGACTATTTTGGTCACAGTGTAACCAAACGGAATTGAGTTCTGCTCTCCCAGTGCAGTCAAGCCTGTCACTGACACCGAGATTTGCAGCAAGAGAAAAGGGTATTTAGTGTATGGTGCCATGCGAGGAGAACGGGCAGCTAACACTTAAGACCTGAACTCCCCAGTGGCTTACAAGAAAGGGTTTTTAAAGGCGGGAGTACACCTCAGGAAAGCAGAAGTTGCACACAAAATCATAAACCAGTATATGGAGGTTGTACGTTGGTTTGGTCCTGTGGGTGTAACTCTCTTTAGGCCCCTCAGGAAGAAATTTAGAACAAAGAATGGCAGTCAGAATTCAGTCCCCAGTTCCTCCTTATCTGAGGTCTATGAGAGGGCCTACCTAGTGGGGGTTTCTGAAAAACAATTTAAGAATATATGTTAAGATGTTATTGGCCGGGCTCAATGACTCAGTCTGTAATCCCAGCACTTTGGGAAGCCGAGGCGAGTGGATTGCCTGCACCTGAGGGTTTGAGACTCGCCTGGGCAACTTGGCGTAGACTTCATCTCTACGATAAATTAAAAATGAGCCGGGTGTAGTAGCACGTACCTGTAGTTCTGGCTACTTGGAAGGCTGAGGCAGAAGGATCACTGGAGCCCAGCAGGTCGAGACTGCGGTGGACAGGAGCGTGCCACTGCACTCCAATCTGGGCGACAGAGTGAGACCCCAACTCAAAAAAAAAAAAAAAATGATATTGTCTTTTAGTTTCTAAAGGGAACTGAAGCATCTGTGACTCTGACTTGCTTGGGAGTCTATTGTTACTATCTTCATTCTTATCACATTGCTCACTTACTTTGCAAGGCTAGCTAGGTGTCTGGAATTTTTCTTGAAGGGACTCAAGATATTTCTTCATTTCCAAGTGTGGCAGGCCTGGCAGGCTCCTCAGAGGGTACCCTACTCCATCTCAACAAGACTAGGCATCACTGTTAATTAATAAACATTTGAAACTATTACTCTATACTAATGCATTTGAAATGCCAGAAAGATGGTAAGAATACTTAAAATAAGTCATCAATGCAATGCTTAAGTGTCACTAGTATGCCAATATTCATAGTAGTCTAGTGATTAGGATTCTGTGCTTTCACAACCATAACCCTGGTCAAGGAAACAGTACATGCAGATATAAGTCCTTTAACCTAGGAGAAGAAACATTTATTTAAAAGTTGGTTTGATATTTGTGTGACTCTTGATTTTTGAGGATACTCCTTTGTTTTTGTTCTATTTTTTAATTTTTAATTTTAAAGATGTGGGGTATGATTGAGGGTTAAGTGTATAAGTGCTCATTATGCAGGTATACTTGTTGATGAGGTGTGTCCCCCTCCCCCGGCAGAATCCCACTACTGCCAATCCTGTGCTTCGCCCCTCACCTCCCGGGCAATTTCCCACTACTGACAATCCCTTTCTTATAGCATTACGATAATTGTTCAAGGTCCACTTATGAGTGAGAACATGTGATACTCAGTTCTCTGTTTCTGAGATAGATCACTCAGTGTTATAGACTCTAAGTCCATCCAAGTTGCTGTGAAGTTCGTAATTTTGTCCTTCTTTATAGCTGCATAATAGTCCATTGTGTATATGTACCACATTTTTTCAAACCAGTCCTCTTTCGATGGGCAGCAAGGTTGGTTCCATGTTTTTGCTATTGTGAACAAAGCTGCAATAAACGTGCATGTGCAAGTATCTTTTTTATAGAGCTCCTCCAGGTATAATCCCAGTAGTTATATTCTCAGTAGGGGGATAACAGGGGTTGTATGGAAGGTTGACTTTTAGACCTTTTAGGAATCACCAAACTGTTTTCCACCAACAGTGTAGAAGTGTTCCCTTTTCGCTGCATCCTCTCCAACATCTGTTGTTTTTTGAGTTATTGAAGATGACCATCCTGACTGGAGTTAGGTGGTATCTCAGTGTGGTTTTAATTTGCATTTCTTTGAGGGCTAGTGAGGCTAAGCATTTTTTCATGTATCTGTTGGCTGCTCATATGTCTTCTTTTGAAAAGTGCCTACTCATATATTTTGCCCACTTTGTAATGGGGCTGTTTGTGTTTTTCTTTTCATCACATTTGAGTTCCTTTTTGATCCTAAATGTTAGACCTTTGTCAGATATACAGTTAGCAAATATTTTTTTCCCAATCTGTGGGCTGTCTCCCTGCTCTCTTGATGGTTTCTTTGGCTTTGCAGAAGCTTGTCAGTTTGATGAGGTCCCACTTGTCTATCTTATCTATTATGGCATGGGCACTTGGGATGTTGATCAGGAATTGGTGGTCAGTTCCAAGTTCCATAAGGGTGTCTCCTGTGTTTTCTAAGGTTCTTATAGTTTGGTTTTACGTTTAGGTCTTTGATCCATTTAGAGTTGACTTTTGTGTATGGTGATAGGTAGGGATCTTGTTTTAATCTTCTGCATGTGTTCAGCCAGTTTTCCCAGCACCATTTACTGAATAGGTTCTCCTCTCCTCAGTGGCTGGTGGTGGAGGCTTTGTAAAGAAGAGTTGGTTGTTACTGACCTTTTTCTATTCCATGGGCAGCTTTTGATCTCTTGTCTTACTATTTAAATCTTCCACCTATGGGGCACATGAGATAGTTGACTTTATGTGTAGAGGATCAGCTGAGACTCTAGAGAATATGACAGACCAGAAATGTGGGTTGTACTCCATTTGTGGCCAGGAAGTCTTTTGTTTCTTTAAGCAGCCTTTGCGGTGGTTCTAAGGTCTTGTGAGGACTGCTTTGCACCTCTTTGAGGATGCCTTGTGCATCCTTGGTTAAGCCATGACCTTGATTAAGGCTTACTGGTTTTGGTGAGTCCTTTTGAAAAAAAAAACAAAACACTTTAGTATAAAAGAAAAAGCAAGCAAACAAACAAAAGTAGTTAAAAAGCCAGGAATATTGACTGTTTGTCCTGGGTAAAATCTGATAAGAGATTTTACAAGTTTTTTTTTAAAGGAACTCTATGGTCAGAAGTCAACTGAATTAAAAGTTGATATGCAGGCCATATATATATATATTTGTGTGTGTGTGTGTGTTGGAGTCTCACTCTGTCGCCCAGACTGGAGTGCAGTGGCCGCTCCTGGCCACTGCAGCCTCGACCTGCTGGGCTCCGGCGATCCTTCCGCCTCAGCCTTCCAAGTAGCTACAGGCGCGTGCTACCACGCCCGGCTAATTTTTTGATTTATTGTAGAGATGAGGTCTCACCAAGTTGCCCAGGCGGGTCTCGAACCCGCGGGCTCAGGCAATCCACTCACCTCAGCCTCCCAAAGGCGCGGGATTACAGGCTGAGCCACCGAGCCCGGCTTATTTACATATTTTTTAAAGGCTTTTAAAAAAATCTCTGTTGAATCCTATTCCTGGGAATTTTTTTTTAGTTAATTAAAACCCTTCTTTAATTATATGTTTTGATCCCTCTGTTTGCTTCCTTTCTTGGTGATATGATTTTTGCTGGAAAAAAAAAAGTCAATGATCTATTTAGAAAGCTTAAAGTCTCCCCAAATTGGCCCCTGTAAGAATAGCTTTTCCATTTACTTATACTTCTCCTTCCTCTTTGCTATCTTTGATACCACATGAAGAGATATACAAGGGGACTTCTGATGACCCTGAGACTCCTTGAGGAGCACAGAAAAAGGCACAGTGTGCTCCCTTTGGGGGATCTTCTGTCTTACTCATGGAAAGTCAAGCACAAGTTTCTCTCAGGTATAAAGCTATGCTCTCTTTTGCATGGATCCCTTTGGGTTTAGGAGGTACAGTATTACTTTGTACTATGAAAGAGAACTTGACCTTTGTGTGTGCGACAGCAGCCAAGTTAATGACAAGGGCTGCAGTTCGGAGGTGACTGACAGCAGTTGCTGTGAATGGTTGTACTGCAGGTACTACTCATTTCTCTGTGTGTTTAGATGGGAAAGTCACAGTTTGAACTCTTGGAGGTTGTGGAAGTGTTCACCATTGGGAGATAAGATTCCCACCGGGCTGATCACAGGCAGGGATAATTGTTCTTGGGTCCTTCATCTGCCTCAGGAGAATGTTTCTATAACAAGATGTACCATGGAAGCATTGCACAGCCTGGTCCTGCAGTGTTTTCCTCTTTGGGGATACCTGGGATTCAGTGTAAAAATGAGATCCTTGATTTCTAGGGATCTAAATGCTCTGCCTTCTAGCTGCTCCTGCTTTTCACATCTATAAGTATTAGGACCTGAAAACTACAAATACTTTGCTATCCCTATTCATGAATGGACTCCACCTTGATTTAAGAGGTCCGGTTGGAAAATTGAGACTAAATTAGAGCCTACCTATCCAAATAAAATTGGAAAGCCCTGACCAACTATGAACTAGCTTTACCAGAAGTGTCAGCTGAGCTAAGTAAGACCTCAACTTGGTTTCTTAGTAAAATCTTTGTGGTAAATACCTATGATTTTGTGTTAACTTGGCATCCATTTTTAATCTTCTTCTAACTAACATACCCAAACTCCTCTTTTACAAAGCTTAAATTCTCTATGCTTTAAAATGTACACCTGCTAACCTGTTTACTCTAAAACTCAATAAGGGCTTCAGCCATGTAGAACAGATAAACTTTGTCTTGTTTCACTTACAAAGACACAGTTTGAATCCAACTGTCATTTAAAACTACTGAGTTTTCATGACCAAGACCTCAAAAGCAAAAGCAGCAAAAGACAGAATTGACAAATGGAACCTAATCAAACTCAAGAGCATATGCACAGCAAAATAAAACATCAATTGAGTTAACAGACAACCTAAAGAATGGGATAAAAATATTTGCAAACCATGCATCTGACAAAGATCTAATATCCAGAATCTGCAAATAACTCGAATCAACAGGAGAAAAGCTAATAATCCCATCAAAAAGTGGGCAAAGGACATGAGCAGATACTTCTCAAAGGAAAATATATAAGCAAATCAACAAATATATGAAAAAAATGTTAGCATCACTAATCATCAGAGAAATGCAAATCAAAGCCACAGTGAGATAGCGTCTCATGCTGGTCAGGATGACTTTTATTAAAAAGCCAAAAAACAAAAAGCAACAGATGTCAGCGAGGGTGTGGAGAAAAAGTGAAGCTCTTACATTGTTGGTGAGAATGCAAGTTCCCTAAATCCCTGTGGAAAGCAGTTTGGAGATTTCTCAAAGAACTAAAAGTAGACTTACCACTCAACCCAGCAATCCCATTACAGTAAGTCCCCTACATACAAACCTTCAAGTTTTGAACTTTGAAAGACGTGAACATGCATTTGCCTGCCCAATCACATGTCCGGTCCATATTGTCATACACATACACAGTACTATACTGTAAGATTAAAAATGTTTTCTTTAGTGTTTGTGTTTGTTTTTTATGTATTATTTGTGTGGAAAGTATCATAAACCTATTACAGTACGGTATTACATACCTGATTGTGTTAGTTGGGTACCTAGGCTAACTTTACTGGACTTGTGAACACACTGGCCTTATGATGCACTGTCAGAATGGAACTTGTTCATATGTAGGGGACTTACTGTACTGGGTATATGCTTAAAGGAGCACAAAAAAACACCTGTACATTCATGTTTACCTCAGTACTATCCACAATAACAAAAACATGGGACCAATCTCAGAGCCCATCAGTGGTAGAATGGATAAGGAAAATGTGGTACACATACACATAGAATACTATGCAGCCATAAACAAACAAACAAAAAAACCATGTCCTTTCATCATCCTGAGACAATTATCCCAGGTACAGAAAACTGAATGCCATATGTTCTTCCTGAAATGTAGGAGCTAAACATTTTACACACACACAGGCACAAGGAAGGGGATAACAGACACTGGGGCACTCCTAAAGGGAGAAGGGAGGGAAGATCAAAATTTAAAAATAAACCAGAGAGTTTCTCTTATCTCATAACTAAAAATTTAAAAACAAAGCTATCTTTGTGTTGTCTTTTTATAATTATATGTATTTTTATAAGTATATGTATACAAAGTATATTGTATACATTATATTAAATGGACTTATAAATATATGAGTACTTATACATTCAAATAAGTAGCTCATGTGCTTTTCAAGTTCATGTTCATGCAGTCTTAGTAATCTTTGGTAAATAAAGCTAGTTTTAAAATTGTTGGTAAAATAAAACAGAAGCCAGGTTCGGTGGCTCAGCCTATAATCCCGTGCCTTTGGGAGGCTGAGGTGAGTGGATTGCCTGAGCCCGCGGGTTCGAGACTCGCCTGGGCGGCAAGACCTCATCTCTACAATAAATCAAAAAAAATCAGCTGGGCGTGGTAGCACATGCCTGTATTTCCGGCTACTTGGAAGGCTGAGGCGGAAGGATCGCCAGAGCCCAGCAGGAGAGGCTGCGGTGGCCGGGAGCGGCCACTGCACTCCAGTCAGGGTGACAGAGTGAGACTCCAACTCAAAAAACAAAAAACAACAAAAAAAAAACAGAAATGTCATCAGAATTTTAGACATTTTTGCCTGTGTCTACTGGTTAAAATAATTTATACTATGTTTGGTAGATGTTTTAAGGTCATAAAACTGTTGCATATATGATAATTTTGACACTTGTTTGATTTGTCTGTGAGCTTACGTCTTTGGTTTTGAGCCATTAGATTCTGGGGTCAAGACAAGTGGACATGGTAAGGCCTGGAGACATAAGTGTTTCCACAGCAACCTGGGCTACCAGCTGCAGAGCACTGCAAAGCTCAATATGATTTTGTCATCCTGGCCTGACTCTGTCTCTTCCAAAACTCAGGGATCTCAGGACACTTAAAATAAAGGTCTCCACAAATACAACCACTGCCCTGAAACCTGGACCTCCAAATTGCCCCCAACATACACACATCTGTGCTCCAACAAGCCTGAAACAGGACTCTGAAGTAGCAGGGGAACATCAAGACAGCTATAAAAACTGAAGAAGGTGAAGAGTAGATATAAATGGTTTGGGCATCCCCCAACACCTCATCCAAACTCTAACAGGATTGTTACCCCAGAAAGAGATCTGCGCCTGGGATGGGGGAGTTAATCAGAGGACCAGATAGTCAGATGAGGCCAGAAGTTCTGGACCATAACTTGTTACTGTTACTTGTCAACATATAATACCCTCCACAACACTTTCTGTGGTTTCCTCTGCAACACAGAGAAGCCAGCAACTATGTTCCCCAGAATCCTTTTCCCATATTAACCTGATTTCAAGCCTACAAGACTTGAGAAGCACTACTGTGAGATTCAGAAAACAAAAGAGGAGAGGACATCATTCTCCAAAAGAAATTGGAGGCAAACATACGAGTATATTTAAGTTCCGAGATGAATGAGAATCACCCACACTGCTATCATGGTTGGGAGAACAAGAGGTGTTTGCGAGCTACCCACTTCAGTGCTGCAGACTGACAATCCTAACAGTGGCATCTTTGACCTCCACCCCTCAGCCTTTTCAAAGGTAATTCCCCTGTGATAGTGAATTTTATATTTCAATTTGATTGGACCATGGTATGCCCAGATATTTGGTTAAACATTAGAGCCTTTAGATTCAGGGGTCATTTAATTTGTAGATTGAGTAAAGCAGATTGGTCTCTTTGATGTGGGTGGGCCTCATCCAATCCACTGAGTGCCTGAATACAACAAAAAATAGACATTCTTAATGAAGAATTTGCTTTCTCTGCCTAACTGTAGGAACTGGGACATCATTCTTCTCCTGTACTCAAATGAGGACTTATACCATTGACTCTTCTCATTTACAGGTCTCGGACTTGGACTGTAGCTTACATCATTGGCTCTCTTGGTTCTCAAGTTTTCAGACTCAGAATGAAACTAAACTGTTAGTTTCAAAACTGTTAGTTTAATTTCTCCTGGGTCTTTAGTTTGTCAACTGCAGATCATGGGACTTCCCAGCCTCCATAATCATATGAGCTAATTCCTTATAATAAATATCTTGTGATAGATAGATAGATAGAGAGAGAGAGAGATGATGGAGAGAGAGATGACAGACAGAAGGATAGATACATAGAGAAGATAGATAGATAGATAGATAGATAGATAGATAGATAGATAGATAGACAGACAAATAGAGAGAGAGAGAGAGAGAGAGAGAGAGAGAGAGAGAGAGAGAGAGAGATAGGCAGGAAAGCAGGCAGAGAAATGCATAGGTAGATCCTATAGGCTCTGCTTCTGGAAACCCCTGACTTATACATATTTTGTTACCAGAAATAGGGTATTTCTGTCTTAGCTTAGGCTGTCATAAAAAAATACTACAGATTTTCAAAATCACAAAGACAAAGTAGAATGGTGGTTGCCAGGGATGGGGGTGGACAGGGAGGAATGGATAGTTGTTATTTAATGGGTAGAGAATTCTGTTTTACAAGATGAAAATAATCATGGAAATGGATGGTGGTGATGACTGCATATTATGAACACTCGTAATAACACTGAGCTGTATACTTAAACATGGTTAACATGGCAAATTTTATGTTATGTGCTTTTTTACCACAAATATTTTCTTTGAAAAAAAAATAAACTGAGTAGCTTAAATATAGACATTTATTTCTCACCTTTCCGAGGGCTGGGAAGTCAAAGATCAAAGTACTGATGGATGTAGTTCCTGGTAAGGTTCATATTCTTGGCTTGTAAACAAGATAAGATATAGATAAGTATAGAAAGATTCTCACTGTGTCTTCTCATGGCTTTTCCTCAGTGCATGTAGGTGGAGAGAGAGAAATGGCCCAAGGTCTTTTCATATAAGGACACTAATTCCATTATGAGGGCCAAACTCTTATGATTTCATTTAAACCTAATTACCTCCTAAAGGCCTTATTCCAAATACCACCACATCAGAGGGTAGGACTTTCACATACACATTTGAAGAGAGAGGGAAAATTTAGTCCATAGCATCCCCTTATTAAAATTTGTCATACTTGGAATATTCAAAGAGGCTTCTGTTTTCCTGTCCTAACCTACTGATTCAGCAGGAGTTATGATAGCAAATCAGATCCTCAGTGACAGGAACAGTATGCATATCCTTCAGATTCGCAGAATGAAATCACACAAGTTCCATCTCCACCAACACTCTCCCATTAGATGCCACCCATACACAGACGAAGTCAACATGAAGCACCAACAAAAGTCAGAAGATGCTATACTGTGGTCTCTGCCATTTCCCACTAAAGCGAACCAGAGAAAGCTCCTTGGAGAAATAGCTCATCTCAGGTCTGGGACAAAAAAAAAAAAATGTTTGAGATGAGTCTAGGCATTTTGTCATACTGGAGACTGAGTAGGCAGTTAGAGATCACTGGGGTTATATGAAAACGTCAAAAGAGTCAGCCTAAAGAGTCTGCTTCGGGCTAAAAACTGGAGCAATTTGAGAAAAAAAGAAAGTAAATGCTTGTAATAGATTGCAATATATCGATATGTTAAAAATCTATAAGTTCAGAATGATAAAGAAAAAATTAGTAATCTTTGGAGATTTCTAGGGAAATAATCAATCCTTCTAAAAACTGGTAAACAGAGGAAAATAATCCAGCATTTATTTTACCTTGCCTGTATAGACACTATTATTTCAAAGTAAGCAAATAGTTGATAATTTTCAGTCAATAAATTCAGAAATATGTGTTTCCCTGTAGCCACAGTTCCTAGGAAGCAGCCCTTCTTCCATGATCATGGCTGTCATCTGCTTCCTGGGATACATCCTCTTCCTGTACCTTCAGGCCAAAGGATGATGTATTAGCTTGCAAGGGCTGCTGTGACAAAGTACTACAAACTGGATGACCTAAATAACATGATTGTGTTATATCATGGTTCTGAAAAACAGAAGTCTGAGATCAAGGTGTCAGGTGGGTTCCTTCTGAGGGCTGTGAAAGAGAACCTGTTCCATGCCTCTCTCCTAGTGGTTTGCTGGCAATATTTGGTGTGTTCCTTGGCTTACAGAAGCAGTACCCTGATCCTTGCCTTTGTGTTTACATAGCCTTATCCTTGTGTATGCGTGTCTCTACATGTCTAAATTTCCCCTCTTTATAAGGACATCAGTCATGTTAGATTAGTATCCACCCTAATGATCTCATTTTACTTGATGACCTCTGTAAATAACCTATAAGCCAAATTCCAAGGTATTGGGGGTTAAAACTCCAACGTATGTTTTTTGAGGGGTACACAATTCAACCCATCCCAGATACTAACAGCATCCACCATTGCTAGACCCTCAGTGCTTCACCGTTTCTTGAAGACTATGTTGTGTTTTCCCACACATCTATATATGGTCTCTTCATTAAAGTCCCTTAGGTAAAAGCCTTTGAGTGTGCCAGGTTTTCTCTGGGATCCTGACTGATATATCCATTTTGAGAGCTATCGAATACATTAAGTTGACAGGTAGTATGGGTGGTGAGGGAAAAGGAAGTACCAAAGTATAATTTCCAGGTTTCTGTCTTGTAAAATTGGTGGATGTGGTGTCTTTCACTGAGACTAGGCATGCAGAGGACTGAGTTAGGGAATGCAAGAGAGATGAGTTTGCATTGAGACATATAAAGAACATACAGTTGTCTCTCAGTATATGTTGGTCTCAGAACCGCCCACCCACCAAAACTCAAAGCCATGCATAACAGCCCCACAGCTGGCCCTCTGGAACTCATGTATAAGAAAAATCAGCCCTCTGTGTATGAGGGGTTTGCATCCCTCAAATACTGTATTTTCCATTCGTAGTTGATTCTAAAAACATCTGCATATAAGTGTACCCCAGCACTTCAAACCCATGTTGTTCAAGGGTTAACTGTATAAGACACACGCACACACATACACAAATGAAAGTCTGTGCTTTATAGTATGTATATGCTCTAGATACACAAAGTTAGAAAGCATGGATTCAAATCCTGACCCTGCCAATTACCAGTTGAGCCATTTAGGATAAAATACTTATCTTATTATTCCTTACTATGTCCATTTTTATGTTCATTGTCATCTAAAAATGGACATAATACCTGTCTCATAGTGTTGCTATGAGGACCGATGAGCTGAACCACACAAAGCACTCAGCAAAGTGTCTGACATTTACTACAGAAACAACAAATGTTAGCATTAGCCAGTATTACTTTTACATACTTACTTTCCATCTGGAGAAAGTATCACTAACAATAAAAGTTTTGAAATTATCCACCTGAATGTGGTCTAATTCCTATTTTCCACTTAAAATTATTTTCAATGCAATGCAAGATGGAAATAGTTGCTGGCAGACTTGAACTTCTAAGACTTTCTCTTTTCTGTTTGGTTTTGAACTTTCTAAGCCTATTTAAAACAGTTTCTAACCTTGATGCTAGAAATCAGTTGGAGATGTGAATAAATTTCAAAACAATGTAGACATTTTAGGATGTCAAAGGGCTTTGGAAAATAATGTAGTCTGACCTCTAAGTTTTGGATTTTGAAATTAAGACCCAAGAGATTAAATGATTCATGTGTGGCCACACAACCAGAGACAGAGCTAGGACTAATTCAGCCCTCATGACACATAAGTTAGCCCTTTCTTCTTCAACATGGCAGACTGTAGCACTACAGTGTAAAAAAACTGTTTATTGCACAGAATTTTAAATTTATATAATGAACTCAACACTTTCTAAAGATAAATAAAAGTTGGAATTAGGAATGAGGGATGAAAGCAGGAGTTCAAAAAATTACTGTATTCTAATAAATCCACTGAGAGGATTCCTCTAAAAAATAGATGAATGATGTTTTAACCAGCATTTTAAACTTCTTCAAATGTATGTTCTTAGCAAGGAACTGACTACTTTCACACTGAGGAATACACTTTTCTTACACTCCTGAATTATGAGTTGCCACTTTGTTGGGAGCCAACATCTATAGCTACATGGCTGAGGCCTGTAAAGGCCCATCTGGAAGATCGCCTCTGACATAGGATATCAGTTATACCTATAATATTGGCATGTGATTAGTGACCAGTATGCATACATGGCAGTAAAGCTTATAAGTAAATCTCAATACACCTGATGGAAAGTGCATAGCAGAATTATTTCTCTGTCTTTCTAAGTTTTACTTCTTCCTAGATATTTTTTAACTTCTATTTCCTGGTAGACTGGGTAGTCAGCTCTTGTTCCCGAAAGTTGTTTCCCCTAGGGCTAAGATTAGAAACTAAATTACCATGATAGTTTTGTTGCCCTGCCCCTAGCCAGGTAGAACGTTTTCTTTTGTTTCGTTAATTACCGAAACTCTGTCTGCTTCAGCCCATGGCCGCCATCTTGGAAGCCCTGCATTTCCTTGTTCAAGAGTGTGACAGCTACTATTTGATTTTTAGAGTAGACTTGTTAGGATAAAATATATACATATACACTCATAGCTGCGTAAATCTATGCTTGCTGTTTTGTTTCCTTTTGCTACATTATTCAAGTGTAATAGTTACTATACGATTTATAAAAGAATTAACGATAAGGTATTAGCTTAATAGGATATAGCATAGTATTAAAGTCCAATAACTAGATCATATAAAAATTAAAGTTTAGACATATGAAACATATGAATTATAGTAAAGTTTGGTAGTTTAAGAATAAGTTTTAACTGAGTTATAAGGCATTACGTTAAATCATAATAGGTTAATAGTATAACTGACAGTTAAGTCATTTAACTAAACTTATAGATTATAGTATAGTGTTAAGTTGATAATATTAATTGTTAAAAATATTGGGAATCAGTGAACTTGGATTGAACCTAGAGTTAACTCAGGAAAGTTTTTTGTATTAATCAGGGTATAGAACAAAGAGTATAATATGAATGATTCATTGAACATTATGGAAAACACTTTGAACGATTTGTATTGAAATTGTGCACCTGTGACCTTAATGTAAGCACGGCAGGCATCATGGAATTCGAATTGTTTGCTTGGAAATTGCAGATCTCGTGGTGGTCTTGTGATGCATAGTTTGTAAAGCACGAAACTTGTACGCCCCCAGTGAGTGATTATCACATTGCTGGAGGGTATAGAAAATGGTATATAAGTTGGAAAAGGTTTGAATAAAAGCGGCTTCAGTCTTGGCCAGACTGTTCCCAGAAGAGCTGCCTCCGAGTAGTTTTCTTCTCTCCGTTCTGATTCACCGGTGCGGTCCTAACCCTTCCCTGGTCAGTGCAGGTCACCGACAGATGTCCATTACCACCACCCTGCTGACAAGTGACCGTGTCCCTCCCCTGATCATATGTGTATGTCACTTAGCACAGTACTTAGCGCACCCTCTGGACTTCATCAAAGTTTCTGCTTTGGGACCAAGCTACACTACTAGCAGAGATCATGTTTTATGTTCCCACTGGGTTCCAAAAAAGAAGACCAGAAAATTATGCTCAGTAATCGAGGCTCCAACTTGACACCTTCTCAACATCAGCCATTTTTCTACCTTGGGCTAATTGATGACCAGGAAGAAAGTGTTCAGGGCTGTTCTGATGAGAGGACACATTCTTTGTCATCCTGCCCAAGGAACCCACATATAAAACGATGTGCAGTCACTGTGTTTAAAGTCTTACACAATATATCAAGAACAGAGAAAAAAAGACG
>NW_007247115.1:59910-61062 GCF_000164805.1 Carlito syrichta
GAAATTGCAGATCTCATGGTGGTCTTGTGATGCATAGTTTGTAAAGCACGAAACTTGTACTGAGTGATTATCACACTGCTGGAGGGTATAGAAAATGGTATATAAGTTGGAAAAGGTTTGAATAAAATCGGCTCCAGTCCTGATCAGACTGTTCCCAGAAGAACTGCCTCCGAGTGGTCTTCTCGCTGTCCAGATTCTCTGGTGCGGGTCCTAACCCACCCTTGGTCAGTGCTGGTCACCGACACCACTTTTTGAATTTTCTTTTAAAGCCTTGCTGATTTTTTCCCCTCTGAAACAATTATTTACTTAATACTGTATTCAACATTATACATAAGATTCTGTTTACAAGAAATCTGACTCTATGCACCAATGGAATGTCGAGGAGATAGTTGTATGTCTTTTTATAATCAACCTGGTTTTTAAAGACAGCTAAAAAGATGTAAACATCACACCTGGGCCATTTATGATATGATACTTGTATATAGTTGTGTGGAACTAACTAAATCAATTTTTCTGCTTAGAAGGAAAACCTGAAATAGCGTTTCTTTTTCCATGTCATCTTTTCTGGTATAAGAAAGAGGATATATAGGAAAAAGAAAAACTGCAGGGCAAAATTGGAGGAGAAATTAAAATAATACTTCCTGATGTTGAGAAAAACAAATACAAATTTTTGTATTTAAATGTGTATGCTCTAGACATACAAAGTCAGATAGTACGGACTCAAATCCTGCCTGCTATTTTTTAAACAGTATGCTAGGTAGATGTAACAATCAAAAGAAAAACTAATCTAACTGAATTGGATTATGTTAAAAGAATTCTATTATCTCAAAGATTTGGTATCCATAGCAACTGAAACATGGCTATACTTACTCCATCCATCGTGAGGGAAATAGATAGACAAAGAACTTGCTATTTCCTGATATCATTGTATCATAGCTAATAAATTACTATTTGAGATGTCTTAACACACCCTACTGTTGTTCTACTTTTAAAACAGGACCAAAAAGAAAAGAGGAGGAGGAAGGAGGAGGAGGAGGAGGAGGAGGAAGAGAAGGAGAAGGAGGAGAAAAAAATAACAACAGTAATACAAAAATGTAACTAAAACACAGAAATGAACAACAACCACCTTACACCTTATGGGGGGGGCAGGGG
>NW_007247115.1:61082-115628 GCF_000164805.1 Carlito syrichta
CGGGGGTGGTAGTAGTTTAACCAAGGAAGGAGGGAGTTACTCTCTGAACTTTGCCCAGGCCGGCTGATGTTCACATTTATTTTCTCTATAAGACTGGCCAAGCTACAGATCACCTGGTCCTCCTCCATGCAGACTGTTGATCTGAAAGGGAGTCCAAACCCAGACGGGCCAACTTCAGACAGCCCAAAGATATTCTAAACAGAATGTCCAATCGGTGGCAAACTGTGTGATTTCTGCATATATAACTGATTGTTATTACTGGATAATAACTGTTTATGTATTCATCATACATCTGTTTTGTATGTCTGTATGCGTCAGTCACCGTGTGAGGTTCTGAGGATGTTAGATGTGAATGAGACAGTCCCAGCTGACAAAAGAGTTTATATCTTGCAAAGAATCTAAATGTATCAAGTTTCCTACTGATAACAAAAAAGGATCATTGCCTCACCTTTGACAGGCACATCATTACCCTTAGGACCAAGTATAGTTTCTTGCAAACAACTGACACATGATACAATTGAATATAAGAGTTGAAGGAAATCATCAGAATGAAGTTAACACACAACATCAAAATTATCTGTAGCAAGGTCTTCAAAACACAAAGCCTTGAATTGTTGAATTGAATGAATGCAATTTTAAATTGTTATAAATAAAGATAATTATAATCAAAGTTTTCAGAAATAATAAGTAGCAAGCTTGCACTTGAATCCATACAGTCTGGCTTTAGAAATTTTAACTACTACACTTTGCCTCCTCTTAGAGAGCAAAGCCAAACAGGAAGGGGGACAGATGTTAAATTATTTCTATAGCTGCAGTAATTTTTTTTTTCAGAAGAAAACCAGTCCAAAAGCACAAACTGTAAATTTTTAGAAGGCAAACATACAGTTTGAACCACATCTATTCATTCGTGTATTTATTCAGCAAATATTCATATGCTTCTCTGGGCCAGTATTCTTTTGGGCACCCAGGTTGCCACAGATGAAAACACATTAAGCCATTGTTCTCACGTTTATTTTCTCCATAAGACTGGCCACCTTCAAACACACACTATGATGTATTTGTTTATTAAGTTTATTGATTATCGTCTGTTTTCCCTTAACAGACTGTAAATTCCACAAGGACACAAAATTTTGTTTTGCTTACTGAGGTATCCCAAGCACCTAGAACAGTGCTTGTAACGCTGCAGGGATTCAATAAACATTTGTTGAATGAATGGATGATGGAGCTTATGTTTCAGTGAAGGACAACATTAGGTTTTTAAAATGAAATAATAGGAATTCATACAGGATAGAATCACAAATTTCCTGTGGTCTCCTTTCTATAAATACAACAGTGATAATTCTTTATTACTACTGGACTTAGAAGGACACTAAGAGTTGTAAGCAGGATGTGGAAATGCTTTGGAACCCTGAGAAAATGGTGGTCCCTTAAATACAAAAGGGTTTATAGTCTCTGTTTCCAAACAGCTTCTATTTCAAAATATTAGGGAAATAAATTCATTTGCATATTTATCATTTTCAATGTGAATTCAGCATTTCAATAAATGCCATAGGCAACTCAATGGCCAGGTATCCTTCTCTCACCACCACTCAGAAACCCACAATGGCCAATAGTCTCCTAAGTTTGAGGACTGCATTATTTTACACATTTCATTCCCATTTTTCCTTCATTTAGCAACCCTTTTCTTTATTTAATACAGCCTTATTGAAATATAACTCACATACCATACAGTTCACTCATTTGAAGTCGACACTTCAATGTTTTTTAGTATATTCACAGATATGCACAGTCATTACCACAGTCCATTTTATAATATTTCGTCACATCAAGAAGAAACCACATACTTTTTTTTTTTTTGAGTTGGAGTCTCACTCTGTCGCCCAGACCGGAGTGCAGTGGCCGCTCCCGGCCACCGCTGCCTCGACCTGCTGGGCTCCGGCGATCCTTCCGCCTCAGCCTTCCAAGTTGCTGGAACTACAGGTGCGCACTACCACGCCCGGCTAATTTTTTATTTATTGTACAGAGGAGGTCTCGCCAATTTGCCCAGGCGGGTCTTGAACCCGCGGGCTCAGGCAATCCACTCACCTCAGCCTCCCAAAGGCGCGGGATTACAGGCTGAGCCACATACTTTTAAACAGTCACCCTCATATGATCCCATTCCCTCTCCAGCCTTAAGCAAACACCAATATTTGTGCTAGTTCCATAGATTTCCCTATTCTGGACTTTCATATGAATAGAATTATATAATATGTGGTCTTTTGTGGTGGCTTTTTTCACTTAGCATATTTTCAAAGTTGATTCAAGTTGCAGTATGTATCAGTACTTTATTTTTTGACTGAATAATATTTTATTGCACGGATATTCCACATTTTTTTTTATCCATTCATCCACTAATAAACATTTGGTTTGTTTCCATCTTTGGGCTATTATGAATATTGCTGCTAAGATCATTCACATGTAAGTTTTTATGCATATATGTTTTATTTTCTCTTGTGTATATACTTAGGGATAGAATTGCTGGGGTCTATGGTAACTCTATGTTTATTTATTTTTTCTCTATTTCAATAACTTTAAGGGGTCCAAATAGTTTTGGTTGAGCTTTAAGTATACCCACCACTCTCACCTGATTAAAGTTTGGTTTTTTTTTTTAATTTTAAAGATGTGGGGTACAATTCAAAATTAGGTATACAAGTGGTCATTGTACAGGTAAATTTGGGCTTCCCTTCGGTCCCCACTTCTCCTGGTTTGAGATCAGTTACCCTTATTGATATTATGTTCCCCCCCCCCCCCAGCAGTTTCTGGCTACTGCCAATCTTTTTCTTATTGTATTATGGTAAATGTTCAGGGTTAGGGTTATGAGTGAGAACATGTGGTACTCTATTTATGAGTGAGAACATGTGCTACTCTGTTCTTTGTTTCTGTGATAAATCACTGAGTATTATAGACTCTAAGTCCGTCCAAGTTGCTGTAAAGTTCATAATTTTGTTCTTCTTTATGACTGTGTAATATTCCATCGTGTATATGTACATTTTTTTATCCAGTCCCGTTTCGATGGGTAGCACGGTTGGTTCCATGTTTGTGCTATTATGAACAGTGCTGCAATAAACATGCACATGCAGGTATCTTTTTTGTAGAGTGATTTAAGTTCCTTCAGGTATTCTCAGAAAGGGAATTGCTGGGTTGTATGAAAGGTCAATTTCTAGTCATTTTAGGAATCACCACATTGTTTTCCATAGAGGTTGAACTAGTTTGCATTCTCACCAACTGTGTAGAAGTGTTCCCTTTTCTCCACATCCTCGCCATCATCTGTTGTTTTCTGTTTTATTAATGATGACTATTCTTACTGGAGTTAGGTGGTATCTCAATATAGTTTTGATTTGCATTGCTCTGATAACTAGCGAGGCTGAAACTCTATGCTTAATCATTTCAGAAGTTGCCAGATTGCTTTCCAAAGCCAGTGCACAATATTATATTCCCACTGGTAGTGTTTGAGTGGTTCCGTTTCTCCATAGCCCACAGCCTCAGCAACAGTTGTTATTATCTACTTTTTAAATTCTAGCCATCCTGGTCAGCATGAGGTGGTATTGCATTTGGTATTGCATGTGGTTCTAATTTGCATTTCCCTGATGACTAATGATGCCAATCATCTTTTCATGTGCTTATTGGGCATTTGTATCTCTCTTGGAGAAATGTCTACTCAGATCCTTTGTTCATTTTCTTTATATATTCTAGATGCAAGTTCCTTATCAGATATGTGATTTGCAAGTATTGTCTCACATTCTGTGATTGTCTTTCACTTTCCTTGTTAGTGTCCTATGGTGCACAAATGCTTTTTATTTTGATAAAGTCCAATTTATCTGTTTTTTCTTTTGTCGTTTATGGCATTTCTGTCATATTAAGAATGCTTTGTCAGATTCAAGGTCATGAAGATTTACCCCTATATTTTATTCTAAAAGTTTAATGGTTTTAGCTCTTCTATTTAGGTCTTTGATCCATTTGGAGCTGATTTTTATATGGTATGAGTTAAGGCTTCAACTTTATTCTTTTGTATGTGTTATCCAATTGTACCAGCCCCATTTGTTAAGAAGATTATTCTTTCCTTCATTGAATGGTCATGGCACCTTTGCCATAAATCAGTTGACCAGGTATGTGCATTTATTTCTGAACTCTCAATTCTGTACCATTGATTCATTTATCTATTGCTGTACCCATCTATATTACTATCGCTTTGTGGTAAATTTTGAAGTTAGGAAGTGTGAGTCTTCCTACTTTATTTTTCTTTTTCAGGATTTTTTGAACTATTTTTGGAACCTAGAAATTCCATATGAATTTTAAAATACGCTTGTGAATGTCTACAAAAAAATCCACTGCGATTCTGATAGGAGTGGTGTTAAATCTGTATCAGTTTGGAAAGTACTGCCACTCCAACAATATTATTTTCTGATGCATAAACATGAGATGATGTCCATCTATTTAAATCTTCTTTAATTTCTTTTGACTATGCTTTATAGTTTTCAGGGTATAAATCTGCACTTCTCTTGATAAATTTGTTCCTAGGTATTTTCTTTTTGATGCTACTGCATAAAACTGCCTACTTAATTTCATTTTTTAATTGTTCATTGCATATATATAAACATAAAATTGGTTTGCATCCTGCAAAATTGCTGAACTTGGTCATTAGTTCGAATAGTTTTTAGTAGATTTAAAAAAGATTTTCTATATACAATATCATGTTATAGCCGTGAATAGAGTTTTACTTCATCCTTTCCAATCTGAATGCCTTTTGTTTTATTTTCTTACCTAACTTCCCAAGCTAGACCCTTCAGTAATACGTTGAATAGAAGAAGTGAGGGCAGAAATTCATGTCTTGTTTCTGAGTTTGGGAAGAAAGCATCCACTCTTTTACCATGAATATAATCTTAACTATATAATGTGAGGTTTTATAGATGCTCTTTATCAGATGGAGGAAATTTCCTTCTATTCCTAGTTTATTGAGTGTTCTTATCATGAAAAAATGCTGAATTTTGATAATTTTTTCTGTATTAATTGAGATGATTGTGATTTTTATTTCTATGCTATTAATAGGATGTATTATATTAATTATTTTTCAGTGCCAAACCATTCTTGTATACCTGGGTTAAATCTCACTTGGTCGTAGTTTGCAATTTATTTTATATGTAGCTAGATTCTGTTTGTTAGTATGTTGTTGAGAATATTTGTATCTATATCTATAATAAATTGGTCTATAGTTTTGTGATATCTCTGACTTGAGGATCAGAGTAATACTGACCACATAAAATGAGTTGAAAAGTATTCCCTCCTTGTCTATTTTTTGGGAGAGTTTGTAAAGAATTAGCATTAATTATTCTTTAAATGTTTGGTAGAATTGATCAGTGATGCCATCTGGGCCTGGGGTGTTCTTTGTGGATAGTTTATTATTATCATTATTATTACTACTAACTCAATCTCTTCTCTTATATGTCTATTCAGACTGTCTATTCTTGGCTTAAAAGTTTCTCAATTTTGCTGATCTTTTCAAGAAATAGTTCCATTGATTTTCTTTACTGATTTTCCACTAATCTATTTCATTAGTTTTCACTTTAATTTTTATTACTTCCTTCCTTCTCCTTGCTTTTAGGTTTAGTTTGCTTTTCTTTTTCTAGTCACTTAAAATGGAAAGTTAAGTTATGAATTTGAGGCCTTTCTTAATTTGGCATTTACAGCTATAAATTTCCCGCTAAGCAAGCTTTTTGTGTCCAATAACTTTTGGTATGTTATATCTTTTTATTTTTATTCCTCTCAAAAGTATTTTATAATCTCCCTTTTGGTTTCTTCCATTCCCATTAGTTATTTAGGAGTGTGTTATTTAAGTTTCACATGTTTGTAGGTTTCTCAACTTTTTTCCCCACCATTGATTTCTAATTTCATTCCATTGTGGTGGAAAAATACACCTGGTGAGATTTCTATCCTTTTAAATTTACTGAAGTTTGTCTTATTACCTAATATATGGTCTATCTTAAAAACGTTTCGTGTACATTTGAGAAGAATGTTTATTTTTCTGTTGTTGAATAGAGTGTTCTATAGCAATCTGTTAAGTCAGGTTGCTTTATAGCATTGTTCAAGTCTTCTATTTCCTTGTTGATCTTCTGTATGGTTGTTTATACATTATTGAAAGGGGAGTATTAAAGTCTTCAACTCTTTTTTTAAAGTCTTTAACTCTTATTGCTGAATTGTCTTTTTCTCCCTTCTCTGTTTTTACTTCATGTATTTTGGTACTCTGTTGAAAGGTGCATATATGTCTACAATATTTATATCTTTCTAGTGGATTGATTCCTTTATCATTATGAAATATTCCTCTTATCTCTAGCACACTTTTTGTTTTAAAGTCTATTTCATCTGATATTGAGATATCTACTCTAGCTTTTTTGTGGTTGCTGTTTGAATAATATATATTTTTCATTCTTTTGCTTTCATTTTATTTGTATCTTTGAATCTAATGTATCTCCTTTAGGTAGCATGTGGTTGGATCATCTTTTTTATACAGTCTAACAATCTCTACCTTTTTACTGACTTTTAAAATCCATTTATATTTAACATTGTGGACACAAAGTCACATGCAACATAATGTTTTGGTCATCAATGGACTGCACACGTGACACACACATGACAGTTGTCCCATAAAATTTTAATGAAGGCAAAAAATCCAATCACCTAGTGACACCGTAGCCACTGTAACATCACAGTGTCATGCATTCCACACGTGTTTGTGGTGGTACTGGTGTGAACACAACTACTATGCTGCCAGTCATATAAAAGTAGAGCATATACAATTAGATACAGTACATAATACTTGATAAAAATAAGTGACTATGTTTTTGGTTTATGTATTTACTATACTATACTTTCTACTGTTAGAGTATACTCTTATTCATGTTTTAAAAAGTTACCTGTTAAACAGCCTCAGGCAGGTCCTTCAGGAGGTATTCCAGAAGAAGGCATTGTTATCATAAGAGATGACAGCTCCATGTGTGTCATTGACCTTGAAGACCTTTCAGTGGGACAAGATGTAAAGATGAAAGACAGTGACACTGACCCTGTGTAGGTCTAGGCTAATGTTTATGTTTGTGTCTTCAGTTCTTTTTTTTTTTTTTTTTAATTGGAGTTTCACTCTGTCACCCAGGCTGGAGTGCAGTGGCACACTCACAGTCACCCCAGCGTCAACCTGCTGAGCTCTGGCAATCCTTCCGCCTCAGCCTTCCAAGTAGCCAGAACTACAGGTGTGCGCTACCATGCCCGTTTAACTTCTGATGTATTGTAGAGACAAGGGTTCACCAAGCTGCCCGGGCTGATCTCAAGCCCGCGGGCTCAGGTGATCCTCTCACCTCGGCCTCCCAAATTGCTGGGTTTACAGACTGAGCCACCGAGCCCAGCCTGTATCTTAGTTTTTAAAAAGAAATTTTTAACAGCAAAAAATGATAATAACAATTAAAAATAGAAAAAAGTTTCTACTATAAGTGCTGTATAATTTTTGTTGTTGTTGTTGTTAGAGTTTCACTCTATTGCCCAGGCTGGAATGCATTGCCACAGCAAGAACTTTCTTTAGCATTTTTTGTAGGGCAGGTCTGCTGGCAACAAATTCCTCAGTTTTTGTTATCTTGAAAAGCCTTTATTTCTCCTTCACTTTTTACAGATAATTTTCAGGTATACATTGCTTGCTTAACAGAGTTTGTTTGTTTGTTTGTTTCCCCCTTCCTTTGAGCACCTTGAATGTGTCATTTGAACATGGCCTTCTGGCAAGTTGACTGTTACCCTTGTAGGGCTTCCCTTGCAAGTGATAAGTTGCTACTCTCATGCAGCTCTCAAAGCTTTCTCCTTATCTTTGTTGCATTTTTAGTATGAAGTATTTGTGTGTTTATTTTTTTGTGCTTACCCCACTGACTTCATTGAGCTTCCTGGATATGCAGGTTATTGCATTTAAATAAATTTGGGAGATTTCTGGCCTTTATACCTTTAAATTTTTTTCCTCTCCTCTCTCCCTCTCCTCTCCTTCTGTTATTCTCAATGTGCATATGTTGGTGCATTTAGTGGTGTCCCATATTTCTCTAAGGCTATGTTAATTTTTCTTCTTTTCTCTCTGTTCTTTAGCTTGCTTAATCTCAATTAATCCATCTTTTATTCTTCTGCCAGTTCAAATCTCTTGTTGAATTCCTGTATTGTTGACTTTTAATTTCAATTCTTTAACTACTAGATTCCAGGTTATTTACTGAGTTTTTTTTATATCATTTCTATCTCTTTATTGATATTCTTTACCTGATGTAACACTGTCATCATACCTTCCTTTACTTTATTAATAATGCTTTTGTTTAATTCTATGAACTTTTTTTTTTTTTTTTTGAGTTGGAGTCTCACTCTGTCGCCCAGACTGGAGTGCAGTGGCCGCTCCTGGCCACCACAGCCTCAACCTGCTGGGCTCTGGTGATCCTTCCGCCTCTACATATTTTTAATGAATATTTTGTATCTTTCTGTTAAATCTGACACCTGGTTGTTCTCACAGGCAGTTTGTGTTGTCTGCTTTTTTTCCCGTGTAGGAGACACTCTTTCCTGTTTCTTTGCATGCCTCATAGTTTTTGTTGGAAACTGGACATTTTAGATAATACATTGTAGCAATTCAGAATACTGGACCCACCTCTCCTGGATTGCTAACATCATTTACCTATTTGCTTTTTTTTTTTTTCTTTTTTTGACTGGCTAGATTATTTTAGTGAAATTTCACATTTATATACACATACATTGTCAAGTCTCTGATGTTGCTCTTTAGAAAGGCATAGCTTTTCCTGGGATGACAGTGGAATTGGTAGAGCTCTCTTTCTTTCTTCCCCTGACCACACTCAGTTATTAAACTCCACTATTTGCTGGCTAACTGCTTTATCATTTTCAAAAATACCTGGGGGAATAAATAGCTTGACAAACTAATTCAACCCAAGTCCCTTTGAAGGAATGGTTTCTGGGGTCAGTGTTTGACATTTGTTCTCACCCAGTGAGGGCTCCTCTAAGACGTCTTATTTTGATTTTCTCCTACAAACTAACCAACCTACAGTCTAAGCTTTATCTTAAAACTTCACAAATTTACCTCCTGAGTACCTTTGACCACAATTGCCACTGTTCTTGAGAGTGCCCTTAGACTTGCACTTCTCCATGGTCTGTTGCAAATGAAGTCAATTCCCTTGGGAAGAGATTGAGAGCTATCTGTTTTATAGTCTGCTTCTCTACCCTGGGCAAGACCTCTGAGCCAGGGCTCTGGAGTTGAGGGTGAAGACAAAGGCAAGCTTCTCTCTGAGTGACAGCTGTGCTCTAGGACCTGAGTGTTCAGTGGAGGTGGAAAGAAGTAGCCTGAGTTTGTGTCTCATGGCATGGGAGCACCGCTTTATAAGCTGGGGTAAGAGTGACTAGGGACCCAGTGCTCCTAGTATGCCATGCCCAAGGTATAGCCTCCACTCCATGAGTTGGGTCTAGAGGGAGGGAGCCTCCATTTATTGACTGAACTCATCCTGTACCCACCAGACAACTGGAGGCGGAATGAGAAATGCTGAAGCCCTGCTTCTCCTGAGAAGAAAGCCTGCCAACTGGGAGCTGGAGGGAAAGGAATCCCTGTCTTCTTGGCTACAGCAGTATGAATTTTTGCCTTATTAAACATTCTTGACGCTAAAATCCAAGACTCACTAATGAGTTTGAAATAGAAAGCCTGCGATTTCTAAAGATATTTCAGGAGGAAGAGAGATGTAGTGTGCTCAAATACATAGTCTTTTGACACTAAGATTTCTTACCAATATTTTTTTCTTGATTTTCTTAGATAGTTCTTCATTTGCTGTTTGCCCTTAGGACCATATCCAGAAGCTTTTAGTTAGTTTGTTTTTTAAATACTTTTCACGAGTTTCTCCATGGAGCAGGTTGGCAGAGTTCCTCTCACTTCCTATAATGCAGGAAGTCTAGAAATTCTTCATTTAAATGGACTTATTCATTGCTAACTTATAGTAAAATGACTATGGAGTATATGTCATTCACTCATTAATCCCCAATGGGTTTTCAGCTACTAGTGGCAGGCATCGTGTGAGATACCCAACCAACAGTGAAAAGATGTTTATGGTGAAATGGTAACTTGCTCTGGTGATATCACAGGCTCTAAGAGACTGCAGCTCTTAGAAGGTTGGAGTTTCTCAGTAATAGGTTAGACACTATATAGTGACACTAATGATTAAACCATCTAAAACTCTACCTGCTGTACAGACTCCGAAAAAGCTGTCAAAAGCCCAATCAGCCTTTTTTATCTTTCAGAAATAGCCTGGAAAACCAGATTTTAATTCAAGCTCAGCTTGATTTCTGAGCCATGCAGAAGAATAAGAGACGTTGGTGATACACAATGGGAAAATAGATTATTAAATCTCATCCGAGGTTTAAAAGCTAAATGCTTGGAAAAGCTCTAGTCATTTGCAATAATCACATTGACATCTACCTTGATGAAAATGAGATACTGCTAAACCTCAGAATGATTCTCTGGAAGGAATTTCATATTGCATAAAGTATTCAGAGAGGTGCTGAGCAGAGCACCTGCTGATATATCATGAATATTAAGAACAAAGAGTTCTTTTGTTGCAGTTCACCTTTTCTTTGATGCTGACACCCAAGAATCACCAATGAGTTTGAAATAGAAAAGCTTATGATTTCTAAAGATGTTTCAGGTGGAAGAGAGCTGTAGTGTGCTCAAATACATACTCTCTTTGGCTTTTGACACTATCATTTTTTTTCTCCCTTGATAGACTTAAAAATAATTTCCATAATACTTTTATATCTTCTAAGCAGAAGATATGGGAACAGCAGAGGATGACATTTAGTTCACTGGGTTAGAACTAAGATTTCTCACCTTGGTGCCTGTGGTTGTGAAAGAGCCTCACTCTCCCCAGAGAATAAACCCTCTGTGTCAAGAGCCTGCATGAAATGGTATTGATTAAGTTGGTTCCCATTTTATAAATCACTTTTTGAGCTCTTTCTTAGAATTTATAAACACCATGTTAGTTTTCCCTGCATGCACAAATCAGGTAATAATGATGTCAGTGAATGCATATACATGCTTACTGTGTATTAGGTTCTATCCTAGTGGCTTCATGTACATTGACTCATTAATCATCATAACAACAATGTGAGGCACAAAGAGTTTAAGTAACTTTCCCAAGGTAACATAGCAGGCAAACAGCAGAGTTAGAGTGTGAGGTGCTGGCAGTCACTGTAAAGCACTGTCACCATATGAATAACAACTTAATATTGTTTCTTAGAGTAGCAGAAAAAGTCACCAGTAGAGTGATCCAAACAATAAGGTCAGAATGGCTTTAGGGCTCCATTATCTCTCTACTTACTAGTTAATTCAGGTGTTGCCCGGGCATGGTGGCTCATACCTGTAATCCCAACACCTTGAGAGGCTGAAGCCAAAGGATCGCTTGAGCCCAGGAGTACAAGACCAGCCTAGGCAACATAGCAAGACCCCCATTTCTACAAAAAAAAAATAAAAAAAAAAAAATTAGCTGGGCATAGTAGCATGCACCTCTAGTCCCAGCAACTCAGAAGGCCGAGACGGAAGGATCACCTGAGACTAGGAAGTCAAGGCTGTTGTGAGCTGTGATCATGCCACTGCACTGTAGCCTGAGTGACAGAGTAAGACACTGACTCAAAAATCTAAAAAGAGATAGTAACTCTTAGTGAAGATCTGTATACACACACAGTTGTATAAGAACTGTGTTGTTGCAATGGGCAGATAAAAGTAATACACTGTATTAATTGTAAAGCAAGATGGGTTTAAGGCTATGATAACTGAACCAATAATAGAACTAGATACAACTGAATTTATGTGGATTCTGACATTTCCATTCAAAATGTAGTCTAGTTCAACGTTTAACTGATCATTCACCAGGACAATCCAAAGTCATTGTATACATTAACAAAAACAAAATTCTGAAACTCTACCCCAACACACATATCACTCCCCAAAGTCACCAATTTCCAGTTCAGAAAGACAGTCACACCCAAAGTCAGCTGTATAGGAGCCAATAAAGATTGTGCAAAGAAATGATCAATCATTCGTCAAGATTTAGTAGTTATTAATGTGAAAAGCATCATTTAATTGGCCTTTTGGAACTGCAGATGTGGCAGTTGTGTCTTGCCCAGAATCATAATTCTTACAATTTAATTAAAAATAAGCTCTTTGAGGAATAAAGATCACATCTCATCCATCTTTGTATATCTCTTGGTGTCTGACACATAGTAGGCAATCAAGAATATTGAGTTAATGCACTAAACGCTGTAAAATGTCAGAGAAGTACATCATATGTAATCTGTGATTATATTCACACTGACGATCTCGTAATTGCATGATTTGGGGAAATTATTTCCTCTCTCTACATCTCTTGCTTTCTCACCAGAAAAATGAAGAATTGGGTTACTTACAGCTTTGAAGGACTAAACTGAGACCAGCAGTCTATGTCCTAATGAGGGGAAGATTGACTGTCAAGGTCAGGTTCTTATTTGTTTTAGGGGCTAATTTAAACATTAGCTCTGTTTGAAGTGGAGGGTGGTGCTGATTTATAAATAGTAAAATTTACAAAAATTTTTCCCATTACAAACCACAAATTGGTCCATGAAGCAACATCCATATGCGTGAAGACTGGAAAACCCTATCCTATGTTGTATATGCTTTTTGGACCTCTAGTAAAAAAAGAAAAGAGAAAAAAATGATCATATTCTCCAGTAGAGGGAGCCAGATTTAAACGTTAACCAGACCACAGTTTACTCCATGGCACTGTTTGCCAGATTTAGAAAAAGAAAAGATGTATTTTGATACAGAATCCTCATTTCTGGGTCTTACATGATATGTAAAAACTGTTTATGATATCAACCCTAACTCTCCAAAAGATGGAATTTTTTCTTAGTGATAAATAATATTTTTTAACCATTCCTTATTAATTTCATCAGAAGTGGTAGGACTTTCAGACATTTATTTAGCCTGTAGGTATCTGAGTTGAAATTCAAATAAAATATAACAAATCTATGAAGGTACTGCTATATCTTAGTCATAGTTTAAAGTGGGGATATATTTATTTGTCTTCACTGTGCACTGTTTACAGGTCAACAGAAAAGTCTTAGTTAAGGATAGCATTTGGGGTTGATTGCAAAAGGGAAAACAACTTGTGAACTGTAGCCTTCATGCCCTTGTGTAGGAAAGTTTACACACTTTTAAACAATGAGGACTTTTCTCTTGGGAGATATTATGGGTTGAACTGTGTCCCCCTAAAAGTCATATGCTAAAGTCCTGACCCCAGTGCCTTAGAATGTGACCTTATTTGGAAATTGTTGCAGATGTACTAGTTAAGAGTTAAGATGAAGTAGGGTGGATCCCCAATCCAATATGACTAGCATCCTTATCAAAAGAGGGAATTAGGACACAGACATGCACACAGGGAAAATGCCATGTGAAGGTGAAGGCAGAGATGATGTCAGCAAACCCCTAGAAGCTAGGAGAGAGGCATAGGACAGGTTCTTCCTCACAGTCCTCAGAAGCAACCAACCCTATAGACACTTCGACCTCAAACTTCCAGCCTCCAGAACTGTGAGACAATACATTTCTGTTGTTTGTAGTATTTTGTTCCAGCAGCCCCAGCAAAACAATACTGAAAGCTATTTCATTCTCTTGTAATGCTTAGAATAAAAGTATTTTTTCTAAACTTTAGTTTCTTTTCATTTTCACTTTTAAAACAAAAAATAACCTCTTAATAATCCAAAGAAATAGAAATGCATTGTAGAAGTTAGAAAATACAGATAAGAATAAGAAATAAAAATATATTTTCACAAACCAGACAGTAGCTTATTATTATGTCCTTTCAGATCTTTTAAAAAATGTTTATATCAGCCGGGCTCGGTGGCTCAGCCTGTAATCCCGCGCCTTTGGGAGGCTGAGGTGAGTGGATTGCCTGAGCCAGCGGGTTCGAGACCCACCTGGGCAGCGAGACCTCATCTCTACAATAAATCAAAAAATCAGCCGGGCGTGGTAGCGCATGCCTGTAATTCCGGCTACTTGGAAGGCTGAGGCGGAAGGATCGCCGGAGCCCAGCAGGTCGAGGCTGTGGTGGCCGGGAGCGGCCACTGCACTCCAGTCTGGGTGACAGAGTGAGACTCCAACTCAAAAAAAAAAAAATGTTTATAAGCATAGGTGAAATATTTATCAAAATTACATCATATTGTACATAATGTTTTATATTCTGCTTTATTCACTGATGATCCACACCTTTCCACATCAATACATTTTCATCTTTCTCATACCCACTCCACAGTCTAATACCTTCAATTGTCACAAAATGCTTTTACAATTACTTGGTCCAACAAGAATCCAATCCAGCCTACCTCTTCTAATCTAACAGAATCTTCTCTCCTTTTTTCCCTTTAAACCTCCCTGACTTGTTGAATAAACTAAGCCAATTGTCCTGTAGAATGTCCCATCTTCTAGATTTGTCTGGTTATTTCCTTGTGTTATCATTTAGCTTGCTCCTATATCCCTTGTATTTCCTATAAACTGAAAGAACAGCTTAGTGTACTCAAGTTAAACATTGAGCTAGACCACATCCTAGGTGATTTTACATCAAACATTTTCAAATAGTGGTCTAGTGAAACTCTCAAAATAGAATGTTGCTAACTAGAATGTAATATAGACATTTATGTCATATAAATTCATTTTCTTTAAAGCATGAAATAGTAAAAGATGTTTTCTGAATATGATCATATCCCAGGCAACAGAAACCTCCTGAATATACCTATTATTTTGCCTTCCACAGGGAAGGTATGAGACATGCTCTCCTAAACATAAATCAAAGTCACCTAATCCAAGTATTCTAAGAATTTCACAAAAGGCTTCCTTGAACTCATCAGCTTTCCATTCAGTTAACTTCAGCAAAACTTCATTCATTCATTTATTTATCAAATATTTATTGACAACTACCATATGTTATACTCTGTCCTACCTGTTGGGGATATGGAATTAAAATATTCCTACCATCATGGAACGTAATTCTCTTCATAACTCAGAACTGGTCCAGCCTGAAAGTCTTAACTTCCATTTATGTGCTCTCTTATTACAAGCGCATACCTTCCCTGTTTTTTCATTTCCTCACTACTCAGAATCTCAAAATTCCATCTCACTAGGACCTCCAATCTCCTGGCTACTCTTCATACCCACAGTTGACCACACCTTCCTTCCTCAGAAGCTGGACTCATGAGTGGTGAAACACATAAGCACCTCTCCAACAGTTCAACTCTTCAGCCTCCTCCATGGTGATCCCCTCACTATACTTACTCTTCATAAGTAAACCAAGACCTCCCTCAGTTTTAGTTACCAGCTGTATATCTACCAAGAAAACTCTCATCCCTCCATTCCCATTATATCCAACTACCTACTAGATGTCCCCATCTGGATGTCCCAAATTCAGCATATCCCAGACAGAACTCCTCTTCCTCCTCATGCCCAATTTTCCTTCAGTGTTCTTGATCATCATTAATGGTACCATGGATGTCATCGTGGACTCCTACCTGACTCCTTCCCATCTAATTAATTGCTAAGACCAGCCAACTCTAAATCGCAAACATCTGTGCTGCTCTCTGTACACACTGCCATCACCTCTGTGTCCTGTAGGCTTATGGTTAGCTTCTTCACTGTTCTTTCCACTTACAGCCATGTCCCCTCTAAACATTCCTCTACACTGCTGTTGAGTTACCTTTCTAATCATATTTCTGTCATGTCACTCAACCTCTTAAAGCTCTTCACCTCGTAGATAAAGTATTTTCTTTTGCATGATATACATGATCTTTCACATTCTTGCTCCGGCCCTCCCTTTGTGGCCTCAACTCTTGCTATTTCCTGCTACTTTCCTAAGCTATAGAAACTTTCAAAAATGCATCCTGCCTCACGACTCTTCTCAAGCCATGACCTCTGTCTAGAAAGCCTTCCTCATCCCATCTTGTCTCCATACCCACACTCATTTCCTTTTAGCCAAATGTGAACTCTTTCTTCACGTATTAACCCATGTCCCTCCTTATTGAGAAGCCCTCTCTGATTTCCCCCAAGTGACCAAAGAACATTTCTAGAACCTTTGCATTTGTGCACATATCCATTACAAGCAATTATCGTACCACATTATAGTTATTGGTTTGCAGGTCTGTTTCCCATATAACCTATGGTTTTAGACAGGCCAGTCCTTTCCTGGTGCCAGTCCTGGGTGTTTAATACCTACTTGTGAATGAGGAAACAAATAAATGGGCAATATATCCAGCACAGCCCTACGAGATCCTCAACTGTGGAAAGCATTTACTATCCAGAAACTACTAACAGTCCATATTTAAACAAATGTCAAAATGCACATTGGTAAATCACTCAAGTTAACTTTGAGAGGTTTTCAACATGTTTTTTCTTTCATTCTTTCCTTCCTTTCTTCCGAGTCAAAGTCTCACTCTGTCGCCTAGGCTGGAGTGCAGTGGCATGCTCACGGCCACCCCAGCATCAACCTGCTGGGCTTAATCTTCCACCTCAGCCTTCCAAGTAGCTGAAACTACAGGCATGTGCTCCCACGTCCAGTTAATTTTTTGATTTATTGTAGAGGTGAGGTCTGGCCAAGTTGCCCACACTGGTCTCGAACCCCCTGGGCTCAGGCAGTCCTCCCACCTTAGCCTCACTAAGTGCTGGGATTACAGGCTTGAGCCACCACACCTGGTCAACTTGTTTTCTTTGATAAATTTTCTTATTGAAGTAAAATACACCTATTGAAAAGCAAACAAATCATAAGCTTACAACTCGATAAATTTTTACAAAATAAACACTGTGTGGTAACTACCACACAGACCAAGGAAAAGAGCAGTATGCTCACTGAAGCAGCCCTATGCCTCTTCCAGTCAGACCTCCCAAAGATAACCACCATTCCAACTTTTAACATTCTAGACTAGTTTTGCCTTAATTATATGCTTCGAACCATTGATAAATGAAATTGCATAGTACTTTTTGCATCTGTGAAGTCCAACTGCCTCTTGACTTTTTTCCTACCAGATTTTTTTTGTAACTGCTAATTCTTGCTGAACTTACATAGAAGTGATTTCGCCATTTAAGAAATAAGGTATTTCACCCAAGCAGGTTAACTTATGGAAAAAAGCAAGTTTAGTATCACAAGGTTTGGCTATCAATATCATATATCACAACTCTCTAATGATTTCTCAACCAACATCTTCAGGTGCCAGAATATATCACAAACACTTTTTGAATGTTTAAATAAACCTTTAATGTTTGAATCATTTTGAATTTACTGAAAAGTCATTAAGATAGTACAGCTTCCCACTGCCCAGTTTCCCCTATTATTAATAGCATTGGTTTAGTACATTTGTCACAATTAAAGAATTAATGTTCACATATTACTTTTCACGTTTTTCTTAGTTTTTACCTAATGTCCTTTTTCTGTTTCAGGATCCCATGCAAGATATCACATTACATTTAGTCATCATGCGTCCTCAGGCTCCTCTTGGCTATGACATTTTCTCACACTTCTCTTATTTTTAATGACCTTGGAAGTTTTGACGAAGACTGGTCAGATATTTTGTAGAACGTCTCTCATCTGGAAAGTATCTGATATTTTTTCATGATTAGACAGGAGTCATGGGACTTTAGAGGAAAACCGCAGAAATAAAGTGCCATTCTCATCACATCATATCAAGGGTACATACTATTAACTTGACCTATCACTGTTGATGCTGACTTTGGTCACCTGGCTGAGGTAGTGTTTGTCAGAACTCTCCACTGGAATGCTACCCTTATTCGCCCATTTCCATATGGTACACTTTGGAAGAAAGTTACTATGTGCAGCCCACACATAACAAATTGGGAGTTATGTAACACTTCCTCAAAGGGATAGTATTTACATAAATAGTTCAGAATTCTTCTGTATGGAAGATTTGTCTATTTTCTCCCATTTATGTATTTATTCAAATGAGTACGGGCCATTTGGAACTTGTTCAGTAGACTCTTATGTCCCTATGACATAACTCCATCATATTCTCTCTGTGTGTGTGTGTGTGTGTGTGTATGTGTGTGTTTACTTTCTGGAATTACGATATGCTCCAGGCTCATCTTATATATTTCCGGCCACACCTTAGAATAAATGATTTATCCAAGGATCCCTAGTGCCACAAACACTTTTAAGTCAGGCATCGCTTCAATCTGAGTAACCAATGTATATTTTCTTCTGTCTAGTCCTGAAACTCTATAAATGTTAAAAAAAATTTCATCACTGATATTTTTTCATGAATAATCACCACTCCATTTTTCATTAGCAGTATTGAAGAGGGAAGACATGGAAGGCTGAGGCGGAAGGACCGTCGGAGCCCAGCAGGTCGAGGCTGCGGTGGCCGGGAGTGGCCACTGCACTCCAGTCTGGGTGACAGAGTGAGACTCCAACTCAAAAAAAAAAAAAAAAAAGAAGGAAGACAATCTGCTTATCCTCTTCTGAGAAAAGTCCTTCCCCTACTCCAGGACTTCAATTCCTTCTTCAGAGAAATCCAAGATTTAGTGAGCCATCTGTGTGGCAATCTCGTGAGATAATTTTCTCTGCCTGATTTCTCTGAAGTGAGAGGCATTAAATCTGCCTCCATGCTCAATTCATCTGCTTTATTTTATCGTCTTATCATACTTTTCAACCAACTACCCATTTCCTTGCATTTTTTTCTCCTCTTCCACACCCGCTGTCTTGCAGTTATTCAATAAAAACCAGAAATGCCAACAGTGTCTTTTTCTACTTTCCTGCTTTATGAAAGAGATTTTTGTACACTCCACTGGACTTTAAACTACATATGAGAAAGAGGCATCTTGACAATAAATACTCTTTCTTTTTTATTTTATTTTCTTCATCTGACTTAAACAGAAAACTCTTTTCAGATTTCTATATTTGCTCAGGTTTTTTTTTACAAATATTTCTTTGTTTGATATATTAATATTTTAACTTTTAAACAGCTACTATGTATACTGTAATTTTTTTTTTTTAAGTAGTGACTAAGGGCTTTTCTGCAATCAACTTTTGAATCTCATAAAAACAGCCTAGTCAACTCTAAAGTTACCAGTGACATATCAACTATCTTGTCAATATAGTTAAAGTGTTTGAATTAAATCTATTGGGAGCTTGAATAAATTTTCAATTAAAATGTTAATCAAATGCATACAAAGAATACAATATTGAAAAATACCCTCACTTTAATTCATTCTTTATCTCTCCCCAGTTTCCAATTACAACATAAATTTCTCCTCTTCCAAATCTTTCTAAATTTGCTTCAGGTTATCCCTTCCTATTTGTTTCTCTACTTAGCGATTCCACTTATTTGTACAGACTTGAATTAAGTTTAATTAAATGCAAATTTTTTCTGATAGTTCTTGAGGTTAGGTTAAGAACCTAGCCCACAGAATCTTACATCATAAATGAACACTTATTAGGCACCTATATAAATTCAACTCATTAAGTGCTAAGATAAAAAGACTCGATCTTACTCTGCTGTTACTACATAGAAGAAAATTATAACCTACCAATAGTCCTGCCTACATTAAAACGATAACAAACTATAAGCCACAAGTGGTATTTAAGAACAACCTTAGAGTGAAACGTGACACAAGTAGCTTTGATAACTTAGAGAGTTAGCCATTAGCCTTTGTTTAGAAAAACATGAGAGAAAGTATAGAATACTCACATGCCAATCACCATGACTGTTAAATTTAGACTTTATTTCATCCTCATGGAGTTGAGTTTGTCCAAAGCTGTTTACTCTGTATATGGTACACACTAGACAATAAATATTAATTTTATCCTTACCCTTATTTAGAAATTGTGTAGATGAATTTTTTTCCCACTGTTTTTCCATGAAATACTAATATTCTAGGATATATTAATAAGTAACCACTGCAAAAATGACTCTGCGGCCGGGCTCGGTGGCTCAGCCTATAATCTCATGCTTTGGGAGGCCGAGGTGAGTGAATTGCCTGAGCCTGTGGGTTCGAGACCTGCCTGGGCAACTTGGCGAGACCTCATCTCTACAATAAATCAAAAAAATTAGCCGGGCGTAGTAGTGCGCGCCTGTAGTTCCAGCTACTTGGAAGGCTGAGGTGGAAGGATCGCTGGAGCCCAGCAAATCGAGGCTGCCGTGGCCGGGAGTGGCTACTGCACTCCAGTCTGGGTGACAGAGTGAGACTCCAACTCAAAAAAAAAAAAAGAAAAAAAGACTCTGATGAAATAGATCTAGGAAATGCAGGATCAGATAGGGTATAATGGCCTTCTGTTCTACAGAGTTTCTTTAATATTTGAATATGCATTATAATATTTTAAGACAGGGATCCCCAAAGGCATTTAGCCACAGAATATTTTTCTTCCAGGAACATCTTTTAACATCCCCAGACTAAATTTTGGGAAATGCTAGATTAATGTAAAGAGCAAGGGGGAATTTAAAACGGTGGGTGGGCGAATGCTGATGCTGTTAACAGCAACAGGAAACAGGAGAGATGAATTTGAAATGGAAGATTACTTATTTTTAACATAATGAGTTTCCTTTCTTGCCTGGTGGAGAGGAACAATCTATAAGACTCAAGCTCAGGAGTGAGGTCGTTATTATTGATTAGAAGGCCTCCACCACACAGTCCCAGCACTCTGATCCATTACAATCACTTGTGAGAGAGGTCACAAGTAGCCTTCTAACAATATTAGTTAAAATATCAAGTTTGAAAAAGATTCACTTTTTCAGAGAAAATGAAAGGTGTTCTCGATTTTTCTCTATGTAATTGATATAAAGAAAATGTCTTTTCTCAGCAAGTAGTGAGTGGATGAATACTTTGATAAGTACACTGAGGTAGAAGGTGGGCTTGCAAGTAGGCCCTCAAATTAATAGTAGCAGACAGATCCTCCTTACGTGAGACAAGAAAAAGGATGTGAGTTTACTCCTAAAATAGTAAAGGGAAGAGATCTATGTGTGCCGAATGCGAGAGATTAGGTGATTGGAAGGATTCAAGAGAAGGGAAGGAGGAAGAGATGAGAGAGCAGAGACAATGAATGGGGGTTTCAGGTAAGTTGTCAGGTGCCGTGTGACATAGCTTATCCTCATGCCCCAGTAACAAGCAAATTATCAAAGAACAATAGACTCACTGTGCTTTGAGGTTTTTTTGGGTTTTTGTTTTTGTTTTTGTTTTGACAAACCAATATTTTGTTTGGCAAAGAACCAAGCATCTGTTTGCATGGACAATAGGGACAGCCCACATCTAGGTGACCCCTCTGGTGGATTTTGCTGACTACCTATCCAATCTGTTTGCCCTTTCTTCCTTCCCCACAGGACCCTGCTTTTCCTCAGCATCACCCAAGGCATCCAGAAGGCTCCTGTTTATGGCTTAGGAGGAGATACTGGTGTATGTAAGCCAATCATGGCATTTTCCTTGCCAGGGAGGCCTGGAACGGCTTCACCTATCATGCAGACAGTCTGCGGAGGGCAGAGACCAGAGAACCCCAGACCCTGGAAAGAGCACCCCAGAGGCCCGCCTGACCCTTGGACTTCTTGTCACATCAGATCATAAGTGTGTTTATTATTTAAGCCAATTTAAGAATTTTATTTTAGACTTCCAGCAAGATGGCGACGGAACAGGTCGTACTGTGAGAGTCTCCACAAAAGCCAGCCTCCATAAAGACTCTCTGCATGAGTAGGCATGTGCCGGTGGGTGAGTGAAAGTCTGTCTGAGGGGAGACCCGGGTTCATGCACCCCAGGCTCTCCTTTGGAGGTGACTGCAAACCCTCCCACCCCCGCCAGAGATTGGAACCGCTGGCACATAGGATTGTCTGCCATTCTCGGGACTCTACTGAGAAGAGTTTGCAGAATTCAGCTGATTCTCATCGCCTGGCGCCTGACCCACAACCATCACCTATGACAGCAAAGCAGCTGGAGCCCACATCTGACCCCAGCAGAGAGAAGATCAGGGAGAGCTGAAGAGGAGCCCCACCCCATGAGGAAACAGTTTCACAGCCATTTTCTCTGTCCCAGCACCGGGCGGAGACCTGCATTGCCCCACCCAGCTCCATCCAGTCTCCAACTTGGGACCTAGAGGTAATCTCATCAAACTCGGGAGAGACAGACACCCCTATCCCACACTGGATCGGACACAGACAAGTCAGATCTGAGTGGCAGACTTGACAGGCAGCAAGCCAGGTGAGTCCAGATCTGATCCACCCACCTCCCGCAGTAGGCCTGGGGCATCTGCCCACACTGAGAGCAATCCTATCAGCCTGAGCTGACAGCAGAGGAGAGGGGTTGGAGATTAGAGCTGAAAGGAAGTTGGACTTACAGGAGCCACCTCAGAGCGAGTTTGGCTTTTTTTGTCTGTTTGTTTTGCTTATTTTTGTTTTAGTTTTTTTCTCTTTCAGTTTTTTATAATGTTTTCATACTTGCTTCATTTCTGTTATTTAAATACTTTTTAAAGACTTTCTGTCTGTGTGTGGGTATTTTTGAGGGAGAGTACATCAATGGGGGGTTTTTGTCGGTTTCTGTGTTTGTATGATTGCCTGTATGTTTTAGGGATTTTTTTTATATATATACTCTTTTCTGTCTTAGTGTCTCTTTTCATTTCTTAGTTGGTTTGTGTGTGTTTTCCCTCTTACTCCTCTCTCCACCTTCCTCTCACCCCCTCTTCTTCCTTTTTCTATTCTTTTCCTTTTTCTTACCTCATTTTTCTTTCAGGGAGCAAACCTATACCCCCATTGCATGGACAGATTGAAAGACAGTGGGGAGTGGGTTCCAGAGGGCCACACACCTGTAAGTGGATACTGGGATCTGCAGATAGATTCTGAATCACAGCTCCCCCCTCAATTAAATGTCAAAACTGCAAAGTACAGCCTCCCACCACAGTCCAGCTTCAGATTTGAACAAAGCCAGAGGATCCACATAAAGAAGAATAAGAGGTGAGCAAACAGAAGTAAAATCTATTCCCCCTTCCCTGAACAACAGAATTAAAGAAGGGATGGGGGAAGGAGGGAGGAATATCTACACAAATGAAGAAAAACCAAAAGAAGAATATGGGTCTCACACAGACCCCTGGGAGGTCAGACACTGAGAATACAGACTTTGGAATGCAAACAATGAAGAGCCCCAGAATGACTGGTCTCAAACCACAAACCCAGCTATCAAGACATTAATAGAAAGAATAAATAGAATCAAGGAGAGGCAAAAGGAAAGAATGAATGAGTTGATAACTGAGATAACAGCAATAAAGAACACAGTGAATGAAATAAATAACAAACTGATAAGCATGGAAAGCAGAATTAGCCAAGCAGAAGAATCTCAGAGCTTGAAGACCAAATATGGAACTAACTGTCAAAAACATAGAAAAGAAGCTTAAAAAGACAGAGCAAAACCTTCAAGACATGAGCAATTATTTCAAGAGGCTAAACCAAAGATTAATTGGACTTCCTGAGGCAGAAAGAGGACAGAGACCACCCTGGGACAAGCATTCCATGAAATTATCCAAGAAAACTACCCTTGTCTCACCAGTGACACAACCATTCAAACATAAGAGATTCAGAGAATCCCTGCAAGACCACAAATGAGACCAACTCCTAGACACATAGTAATTCACCTACACAAAGTAGGTATAAAAGAAAAAATCCTAAAGGTAGTAAGAGAAAAAGGTCAGACTACCTACAGGGGAAGACCACTTAGAATAGCAGCAGACTTATCCACAGAAACACTTTAGGCAAGGAGAGCTTAGAGCCCAATCTTCAAAGTTCTCAAAAATAAACAATTTCAACCAAGAATTACCTACCCAGCTAAGCTAAGCTTCATCTGTGATGGAGAATTAAAATCTTTCCCAGACATTCAATCCCTAAGAACTTATGCTGCCTCCAGACCAGCTCTACAAGAAACACTGAAGAAAGTATTAAACACAGAAGAAAGGAAAAAAAGACCAACAATGCCTTTCACAAGAATCAGGAAAAAGATTGCAAGATACACATGAATCAACCCAATTCAAAAGAAAGAACACAAACAAACAGCAACAACAACAACAAACTCTATAAGAACCTCATGACAGGGATAAACTCTCACATTTCAGTAATTAGCCTGAATGTGAATGGACTAAAGGTATCACTGAAAAGACACAGAATGGCAAAATGGTTAAAATATCATGAGGCAGCAGTATATCGTCTCCAGGAAACTTATCTCACCAGAAAGGACACTAACAGACTCAAAGTAAGAGGATGGGAAACAAAATTTCAGGCAAATGGAACACAAAAGAAAGCAGGAGTCGCAATCTAAATATCAGACAAAACACCTATTAAGCTATCAAAATTAAAAAAGATATGGAAGGTCACCAAATAATGAGAAAAGGTTCAATCCGTCAACAAGAATTATCCATCCTAAACATATATGCACCCAACATAGCAGCAACTTTCATAAAGCAGCTTCTAGGTAAACTTAAAAAAGATATTGACTCGAAAAACACTGTCATAACTGGGGACTTCAATACCCTACTCATAACCTTAGACAGATCATCAAGACAAAAAATCAACAAGGAGATCCAGAACCTCAACATGATACTTGACCAAATGGACTTAATTGATACCTACAAAATACTCCACTGAACAACCACAGAATATACATTCTACTCATCACCACCTGGAATGTATTCTAAGATTAACTGCATCCTCGGCCATAAATCAAGCATAAACAAATTTCACAAGGTTGAAATCCTGCCATGCACCTTCTCAGAACACAGTGGAATAAAAACAAATATCAACACCAACAAAGCTCCCCAAAACCCCACAAAGACATGGACACTAAACAGCATGATGCTAAGCAACTTCTGGGTCAACATGGAAATCAAAACAGAGATTAAAAGACACCTGGAAACAAATGAAAATGAAGAAATATCTTACCAAAACCTCTGGGATGCTATGAAAACAGTACTAAGAGGGGAATTCATATCTCTACGAACACACATGAAAAAAATGGAAAGATCACAAGTTAACAGCCTAAAAAATGACCTAAGGGAACTGGAAAAGCAAGACCACTAAAACCCTAACTTCAGCAGAAGAATCCAGATCATCAAAATAAAAGCCCAAATTAGGGACATAGAAGACAAAAAATCAATGAAACAAAAACCTGGTTCTATGAAAGGATAAACAAGATTGATTGTCCCCTAGCTAGACTGATCAAGAAAAAGAGAGAAAAGGCCCAAATAAACACAATCAGAAGTGCAAAAGGTCAAGGCACAAAAGATTACAAAAGATTATCAGAGACTACTATGTACACTTACATGGAAACAAACTCGAAAACCTAAAGGCAATGGAGGACTTTCTGACATCACACAAACTCCCCAAGTTGAAACAAGAAGAAATTGAGACCCTAAACAGACCAATAACAATCGAGGAGATTGACTATGTCATAAGAAAATTACCTACAAAAAAAGAAAAGCCCTGGACCAGATGGCCTTCCAGCAGAATTCTACAAAACCGACAAGGAGGAACTGATACCAATCCTACTAAACGTATTCCAGGCAATTGAGAAAGATGGAACTCTTCCCAAATCATTTTATGAAGCTAACATCACATTGATACCCAAGCCAGGTAAAGATCCAACAAAGAAAGAGAACTACAGGCCAATATCCATGATGAACATTAAGGCAAAAATTCTCAACAAGATCCTAGCAAATTGGATTCAACAACACATCCCAAGAATCATTCACCACAACCAAGTAGGCTTCATATCTGAGATGCAGGACTGGTTCAACATTCGTAAGACCCAATGTAATTAAATATATCAACAGATGTAAAAATCAAAAAACACATGATTATATCATTAGATGCAGAAAAAGCTTTTGATAAAATCCATCACCCCTTCTTGATGAAAACCCTCGAACATCCAGACATAAGTGGAACACACCTCAAAATAATAAGAGCCACTTACGAGATACCCACAGCCAGCATACTGCTAAACGGACAGAAATTGGAACCATTACCCCTGAAAACCAGAACAAGACAAGGATGCCCACTCTCACCCCTCCTGTTCAACATATCTTTGGAAGTCCTAGCCAGAGCCATCAGACAAGAGAAGGAAATCAGGAGTATTCAAATAGGAAAAGAGGAAGTCAAGTTATCCCTCTTTCCAGACAACATGATTCTATACCTCAAAAACCCAAGAGAATCTGTCAAAAAAACTCCTTGCACTGATAAGGGACTTTGACAAAGTCTCAGAATATAAAATAAATGTGCAAAAGACAGTCACATTTCTATACACCAACAACAAACAAACAAAAACCCAAATAAAAGGCCCAATCCCATTCAAAATAGCCAGAAAAAAAAAATCAAATACCTTGGCATCCTCCTAACCAGAGATGTAAAAAAGACATTTACAATTAAAGCTACAAAACACTGCTCAAAGAAATCAAAGATTACATAAACAAATGGAAAAATATTCCATGCTCATGAATTGGAAGAATCAACATTGTTAAGATGTCCATCTTACCCAAAGCAATCTACAGATTTAATGCAATACCCATTAAATTGCCAGCAGCATTCTTCTCAGACCTGGAAACAACAATACAAGAATTCATATGGAAGCATAAATGACCATGAATTGTCAAAACAATCCTCAGCAAAAAAGACAAACAGGAGGTATAACACTCCCAGACTTTAAACTCTATTATAAAGCTACAATAACAAAAACAGCCTGGTATTAGTACAAGAATAGGCATATAGATTAATGGAACAGGATAGAGATTCCAGAAGCAAAACCTCAATTTCTCAACCAACTTATCTTCGACAAAGCCTCCACCACCAACTGGGGAGAGGAAAACCTATTCAGTAAATGGTGCTGGGAAAACTGGCTGACCACATGCAGAAGACTAAAACAAGATCCCCACCTATCACCATACATAAAAATCAACTCCAAATGAATCAAAGACCTAAATATAACACCTCAAACTATAAGAACCTTAGAAAATGCAGGAGACACCCTTATGGAAATTGGAACTGGCAACCAATATCTGATCAAAACCCCAAGTGCCCATGCCATAAGAGATAAGATAGACAAGTGGGACCTCATCAAACTGACAAGCTTCTGCAAAGCCAAAGAAACCATCAAGAGAGTGGAGAGACAACCCATAGACTGGGAAAAAAATATTTGCCAACTGTATATCTGACAAAGGCCTAACATCCAGGATCTACAAGGAACTCAAACACGCCAAAAAGAAAAAAAACAAACAGCCCATTACAAAGTGAGCAAAAGATATGAATAGATACTTCTCAAAAGAAGAAATACGAACAGCCAACAGATACATGAAAAAGTGCTCAGCCTCACTAGTCCTCAAAGAAATGCAAATTAAAACCACACTGAGATGCCACCTAACTCCAATCAGGATGTCTATCATCAATAACTCAAAAAACAACAGATGCTGGAGAGGATGCAGGGAAAGGGGAACACTTCTACACTGTTGGTGGGAGCGTAACTAGTACAGCCTCTGTGTTAAACAGTGTGGCGATTCCTAAAAGGTCTAAAAACCCACCTTCCATATGACCCCACAATCCCCCTACTGGGAATATACCCAGAAGAACTCAAATCACTCTATAAAAGAGATAGCTGTACATGTATTTTTACTGTAGCATTGTTCATAGTAGTAAGAACATGGAACCAACTGTGCTGCCCATCAAAAGAGGACTGGATAAAAAAAATGTGGTACATATACACAATGGAATATTACATAAAGAAGAACAAAATCATGAACTTCACAGCAACCTGGTTGGACTTAAGAGTCTGTAATACTGAGTGATCTTTCACAGAAACAAAGAACTGAGTATCACATGTTCTCACTCTTAAGGGGACCTTGAACAATTATCATAATACTTTAAAAGAATGATTGGCAGTAGTGGGAATCTGCCAGGGGAAGGAGGGGGCACACCTCATCAACAAGGGTGTCTGCATAATGAACATTTGTATACCTAACCCTGAATTGTACCCCACATCCTTAAAATAAAAAAATTAAAAAAAAAGAAAATACCATAGGTAAGTCAAATAACTTTCTAAGCAATGTTTGAGTAACCCACAGAAAGAAAGGAAAAAGAAACAGATAAGACAAAAAAAAAAACTCTAGTAAAGAAACATAAAACAAAAAAGTGAGATTTAAGTCATAAAATATTAATAATCACATTAAATGTAAGTTGCCTACACCCATTAAAAGACAGATTGGGAAAGTGAATTATAAAACATGACCCAAATATATTCTTCATACAAGAAACTCACTTCAAATATAATAATATAGGCAGACTGCAAGTAAAAGTGTAGAGAAAGAACTATTATGCCAACGTGAATCATAAAAAAAGCAAGATTGGTGATATTTATGTTAGATAAAATGACATCAGAACAAAGAAAATTACTAGAGACAGAGAAGCATATCATATAGACAGTCCACAAAAAATTTTTTTTTATTTCTTACAGGAAAAAGTATGCAAACTAATTCTCAGTTATAATAATGTAACTGTCATTAGCCTGCATTCTGAAAAGTTTTCCTAGGTGGGAGAGAAAGCAGCGCAGTTCAACCTAGACCAGCCTAAATATTTGACAATCTGGAAAAGCTGCAGACCCGTAATCTAATCTATTTTATGCATTTTCAAAACTTGTGACTGACTGTCACGTGTCAGTGTCCACCCTTACCCAACCCCAGCCACACCCAAAAGCCCAAAAGAGTTTTGTGCACTATTATGTCAGTGTTTTCCAGATAAACACATTAATAGGATACATGCATATAGATACAGATATAAATATAATGTAGAGTGTGTATATATATATATATGTATGTATATATAATGTACATATGTGTGTATATATACATATAGAGGGTGCCAAAAATTGTATATACATTTTGAGAAAGGAAAAATATATACCAATAACAAAAGATCAATACAAGTCACATTTGACTTCTTGCAGTTACAAGAGGTGCTCAAAGGGGTTACCATCAGCGTCCAGACACTTCTGAAAAGTACATTGAAAAATAATACTAGACAGCATCTCTTAAAACGTGTATACATTTTTTGGTACCCCCGTTATACATATATATATGAACAGAGAGAGACACACAGAAAGAGAAGGGAGGTAGAAGAGTAAGCTTTATTTTAAGAATTGACTCACTTGGTTATGTAAACTGGCCAATTCAAAATCTTCAGGGTGGGCTGTTGAGCTGGAAACCCCGGGAAGACCCAGAGTCAATGCTGCAGTTGGAGTCTGAAGGCAGTCTTCTGCAGAATGCCCTCTTGTTCAGGTGAGGTCAATCTTGTTTTATTCAGGCCTTCAACGGACTGGTTGAGTTCCACTCACATTATGGAGGGCAATTTGCTTCACTCAGAGTTCACCAATTGAAGTGTAAATCTCATCCAAAAGCACTCTCACAGAAACATCCAGCCAGTTGACATATGAAATTAACCATCACATCTCTTGTTTTATTTCCTAACCAGATGTTTGAAACTTTGTCACACTCTGGCACACTTAAGGCATTGAGTCATACACATGGATATTTTCTCTCATGGGTATCATGGTAAATAATTAAATCACAGTTCTTAGTAAAGGTGACTGCTGAATTCAAGACATCATATAGAAAGAGCAAGGAAAGGCTGACCCAGGAAAAAACCTTGATAATTAGAGGCAGGAGAAGAGAGGCCAATGATGGAGCAGCTGGACAAGAAAGACAGTATGTCGTGACTCACAAGGGAGTCTGAGACTCAACACTGCCAAAAGAAATCAAGGGTGCCCACAACCAAAGGACAACTTTGCGAGTAGATCTCTGAGAGGTCATCTGTTTAGGGGTCCAGGAAGGAAACAGCATACTCAATATGAGCTATTTGAGAAGCATTTAAGAAAGGCACTACTGCAAATTTGTACCCCTTTTTAAAACCAAAGTTTGTACTAATAAGGGTACAATCTGCACTTGAGTACAATGGATAAATTTAGAGATTTACTATCTAGTATGAGGGCAGTAGTTAATAATATTGTATTGTATACTGAAAATTTGTTGAGAATAAATTTTAGGTGTACTGACCGCAAATAAAAGTATAGCTATGGAAGGTGATGGATATGTCAATTAGTTTGACATGTAGTAATAATTGTACTGTGTAATAGATATCAAATCATGTGTGTATCTTAAATATAGTCTATAAAAATAAAATTTAAGAGGAGGAAAAAAAATAAAGGAACTACTAAAAAAGCACGGCAAATATAAAAAAGAAGGATATGACAAGGGTTAAGGCAGGACCTGCAGGCACAATTAAGGAGGAATTGAGAGTATGGATGTTGGAGAAATATTTACCTCCCCTGGGTCAGAGGGAACTTGGGAAGAAGAGGCTTACAGTACCCAAGGATGTAAAGGACTGACAGGAGCTTTGACCTTCAGGGGATGCAACCAGCCTGTGTCAACCAAGCCAAGAGGGAACATGGCAGGGAAGTACTCAGCCTGCACTCTCCCTCCTGTATCACCTGGTGGTGCTCCCTTTGGCTAATCCTAAGAAAAGCCAGAGTAGGATTGCCTGGTAAAATACAAGATACCCAGTGACATTAGAATTTCAATTTCAGAAAAGTACAAATATGCATATGGCAATGAGGGACCTCCCAACAATGGAGTCTACTGAACCACCTCTGAATTATTTTTTGGAGGACAGGCCCCTTGTAATACAGGCTTACCTCATTAGGGAAGTGTTTAGGAATCCATCAGCATCAGTGTGCCAGCCATTGTTGTGAGAGACTGCGTGCAGATTCAGTGAATTTTTTTCTTGGAGATTTTTTTCAACGTGTTTGCTCATTTCATGATGGGTGATTTATGGGCACGCCTGCCCACACCGTGCTGAGTCATCAGCAGTTTTTGACTGACAACAGCATGACCCCTGTGCCCCACCCTCCCTATTCACCCCATCTCGCCCCAAGGGTCTTTTTCGTTTGTTTGTTTCCCAGGATGAAAAAAGTCCTCAAAGGGAGGGGAATGTTTTGCCCATATGGAAGAGGTAAAACCAAAAAACAGCAGAGGTGCTAAAAGCCACCAAAATGTACAAGTTCAAAAGCCATTTTGAGCAGTGAAAAAGCATCTCGATAGGTGTATTGCATCAAACAGAATACTTTGAAGGTGACTGAAGTCTAAACATGCAGGAATAAATACACAATTTTGATAAACAAATTCCAGTTTTCTTTGGGTCCCTTCTCATACATATGGCATGGGACGTCTTACACCAAAAAAATTATCCATTTATCTGAAATTTCCGTTTAATCAGGTGTTCTGTATTTTGATTTGCTAAACCTGGCAACTCTTAAGTTGGGGGCAATGGAGTCTACTGAACCACCTCTAAAGCACGACCTGTTCAGGGCCCAGAAGAGGACAAGGACTGTGGCATGTGGACCATAAGGGCAACAGGGAAACAGTGAGCACAGAAGAACACAGAAACCAGAGGGAAAGGAGTAGGTGCAGATGAAAAAGTGCAGTCGCCTCCTTGAGAATGTGATAGGGAGACCTAGAGGAGGAGCAGCAGGACTGAGGGGCGGGAGTGGATGAGTGATGGGGCCTGGTCCAGAAGGAATCACTTAAGCCCACATGTGAAGCAGCCAGGGCCCATTCCTCTTATTTGTGAGACCATAATGAAGCTTCTCTTCCAATAGAAGTCATCTATTTTCCTCTGGCTGGTGCCCTGGATGCTCTCTAGAAAGTGTTCTAGAAGGATACAGATTTAGAAAATGAAATTCGTGGATAGACAATAATTTTAAGATTTCATATTTAACTTTGAACCAGAGTGCTCATTTGTATTACAAACTGAGAGGAATAGAAAAACCCACTTTTTCTCTAGAATCCTCAGAGCTGAATGATTATAACTGTTTTGCTAGAAATACATCTCTTCCTTGCACTGCCGTATACCAACACTGTAGATGACTTGCTTTCTCTTGTTACAAATTGCACTGGGTCAGCTTCTATATTTTCTAAGATCTAGGTATTGTTAATATAGATTAAGCTGTCATAAATAGAATATTAATTTTTAAAATTATAGTTTTGCTTGGAAGATAGGGATCGGTGCCCACAATTATTTTTCTTTAACTGCAGCTGTATAGAGTATTTCTGTAGTTAATTCTTGCTCATTCATGGGGCTGTAAATATATATATCATGGACATATTGAATTTGAATGTCATTCCCACCATTGTGATACATCCACTTAAGATCTGTCCAATACCCTCTCTCATTCTCCTAGCAGTCTACACTCTACCATGGTAGGCTCACACCAACAGTTCTGACACAACAATGCACAAGGGACAAAAGTACTGAGCAAATTTGAATGAGATATAGATACTGATATCACCAACTTTAAAAACACATAAGGGATAGGGTTATTTGGGGTCTCAAGTGGAGTTCTGTGAAGTATACATGGGGACCATGAGGAGACAGTGTGGTCACTTCCCATAGAAGATATTCTCTAATGATGAAATGTGAATTCTAATTTGTCTTGTTGAAATTGTCTTTGATACTGGTGAGATGAACCACTGAAGCAGTTACCTCCATACAAAATACTTTTTCCTAAAAGATCTAGTTTTCAGAGTTATCTTGTAGAGTTCACCGAGTCTGACACTCACACGTTCACTTACTGAGGGCAGCTGAATACTTGGCATGGAGCAAACCCCTGATGTAATCTTTATTTCAGCGCATTTTACTTAACTAGTTTAAATAGAATCTCTCTTATTTAATTCTTTTTCTAATCCAAACCAGCACTGATTTCTAAGGTGATCTCTTATGACAGACTCAGTCATTTACACAAAATGTGATATTAGTCACTGTGACAGCATAGAATTTCTGCTCAAGTAGGTACATTTTAGTTTATTTTCTAGGTATCAGGTAGTGTTCAAAGGTAATTATGTGGCCATTAAAAGTTGTTTCCCATGACAAGAAATGATCAAATTAGTAGCTTGACTTCCAAATTTGCATATTTCAAGTAGCTGTTCATCACAGATATACTAATGAATGTTAGGAATCATTAAACTTGAATCTGTAGTCTGTGGAAAGAAAAGTAATCCTAGGTAGGTATCCACTAGAATAGACAATATATAAATAATTGACCTCATATAGACTGTATATACTTGCATATGTACATTTCTGTTGTTAAAGCCACCCAATCTATAGTATTTTGTTATGGCAACCCCAGATTACTAATATAGCAACCTACTTAAAACATTTGCTTGCTCATCTGTAAAATGGGAAAGTGAATCAAAAAAATTGCTAAGAATTCTTCCAAATCTAGTACTGGGTAGCTGGATTTCCAATCAAACCCCTAAAATTTCATGAAGATTCTGTGTGCAACTCTGCTATCCCATATATGCAAGAGGTCTTTTCTTAAATAAGGAAAAAAGTCATGCTGAATACATAATCCACTGTGCAACCAGTTACCACAGATAAATCAGAATCTATAAGTAGACATACTTTCCAAAAAGAAAAAAAAAAACACACATACTCAACATTAATATAGAACCAGTGTTGTTCAAACTTTGGCCAATTAAGTTTTATGTCAAATCTGAGTACCCTTTATATTTTAATTCACTTAAAATTTGTCTTACTGGGAAAAAATATTTGCCAACTGTATGACTGACAAAGGCCTAACATCTAGGATCTACATGGGATTCAAACCTGCCAAAAGGGGAAAAAAACAGCCCCATTACAAAGTGGGCAAAAGATATGAATAGACACTTCTCAAAAGAATACATACAAGCAGCCAACAGATACATGAAAAAAATGCTCAGCTTCTCTAGTCATCAAAGAAATACAAATTAAAACTACACTGAGATACTACCTAACTCCACTCAGGATGGCCATTATTAATAACTCAAAAAGCAACAGAAGCTGGAGAGGATGCGGTGAAAAGGGAACACTTCTACACTGTTGGTGGGAGTGTAAACTAGTACAGCCTCTGTGGAAAACAGTGTGGTGACTCCCAAAAGATCTAAAAATTGACTTTCCATATGACCCTGCAATCCCACTACTGGGAATATATCCAGAAGAACTCAAATCACTCTATAAAAAAGGTACCTGCACATGCATGTTTATCACAGCATCGTTCACAGTAATAAGAACATGGAACCAACCATGTTGCCCGTCAAAAGAGGACTGGATAAAAAAATGCAGTACATATAAATGATGGAATATTACACAGTCATAAAGAAGGATAAAAATCATGAACTTCACAGCAACCTGGATGGACTTAGAGTCTATAATACTGAGTGATGTATCACAGAAACAAAGAACTGAGTATCACATGTTCTCATTCATAAGCAGACCTTAAACAATTATCATAGAACTATAAGAAAAGGATTGGCAGTAGTGAGAATCTGCCAGGGGAGGGGGGGCACATCTCATCAACAAGAGTACTGCATAGTGATCATTTGTATACCTAACCCTGAATTGTACCCCACATCTTTAAAATAAAAAAATTAAAAGAGAAAAAATTTGTCTTTAAAAGGGTTTTAAGTTGACTCATTTTTTAATAATCTGCCACACCCTAAGCTAGCATAAGCTTGATTGTGCTAGTTTTATGCATTTTAAAAACAATTCTTAAAAGAAATGCACAGAAATAAAATAAAATAAAGCTCTGCCAATCTAAAATTAACTGTGCAGTATACCTTAAGTGGTATACATACTAAACCAGAGCAGCTTATGAAAGTAAGGATATAAATATTTGTCTGAAAGATAAGCTTTTTGTATGTAAAGGAAACTACTCTAGTAACACTTCTATTGCATTTGTTAAGATAGAAAACCATCAACTGCTGCATCCATTACTCTTTCATTTGTCAGAGAATTTGATTCCATATATTATTTTAAAAAGGGGACAATAGGACCATACGTCAATGGGTAGAGTTTTTGTTTTACATCTGAATTAGCATAAATCCCACTCTCATCATGCCAAGTGTTGATGCCAAATCTTTTGGCTCCATTTAGATCTGTGAACTGTGAACGGCATTTCCTGTGGACTATGGAATAATCGTCTTGACAGGGATAACCCTATGGGGGAAAAAGAGAAATAACAATGAATGACTAAAATTTATAAAAAAGGGTGAGCTCTAAAAGTTGATCTTTATTATTTTATTCTCCTAACAAAAGATTGATCTTTAAAAATTGATTAATGTGGTCTCTCAAATTATAAATGCTTCAACGAAAAGAATGCTATTGCATTCATAAGTACTTCTAATTCTGAAAGAAGAATCTAGTTCATGGTCACTTCATTTATAAAACGAAAAAGTTATAATACATGTAAAATTTTTCTAACCCATAAATAAATAGCATAAAGAAAAATTTGAATTTTATTATCATCTAAATAAGACCAAAACAATTACAATTAAACTACAATTCAAAACCTTTTTAAAAAATGTTACAACCACTTCAAAGAATAACATATTGGATTATATCTTCAATAACTGCTACCAAGTCATATTTTCCTTGATAATGGTAAATGTCAAATCTAAGATTCAGTCCTATGAGAAATTTACCTTAACATAATCCAGTATAGTGTTTAAGATGTGTATCCTTAGGCCACTTCATAAAAGCTTTATTGTAATAAAACAAGATATTACCATTAATTATTTCCCAAAGGAAATATTGATCCTTTCAGATTATACCAGGGGTGATAGCAGACTGGAAACATAAAGACTTTTAGCTGATTATCTAATTTCTGCTTTAAATTGGTTCTAATTTTAAAGCACTAGGAAAATATTGAAATTAAGTCACTAAAGCTATAAAACAATGAATGAACACCAAAATAGTACTAATCTTAGATTGGTTTTGTTGAAAATAATTGAAATTTTTAACCATATGTTCATCCATAATGGTGTCCATTTATTTCTAGAGTGCCTATTGTGAATTGGGCATAGTATTTGGGTGTTTATATCTTTTAATCCACAGCTGGGCTCCTGAGGTATGGATTATTGCTCCCACTTTACATGTAAAAAAAGGGAAAAAAAATAACGATTTGCTTAAAATCTCAGAAGGAGAGAATTTAAAGAAAGTCAATAATAAGTGACTAAGCCAGGACTACAAACTAGGTCTGTCTGTCTACTGTTTCTCCAGGACCCTCACATAATTTTAATAATTAAGAAATGAAAAGAAGTATAAACTATAAAATCATAAAGCTACATAATAGCCATATCACTGTTCTATACGGTTTGGACTTTTCCTTTTGTCACTGAGGGCTGTTTACTTGGGCTTTAGGGTTGGTTGCTTGGTCAGTCAGTCAGATAGAGGTTCTTTAAGTGAGATTTGAGCATCATTGGCCCAAACTGTCCTCTCAGAAGGAGATAGGATCTTATTCCTACTCTCACTGCAGTCAAATTAAAGAGTTTTGAATGCTTAGTCAATGTGCCCCTTTAGCATTTCTTAGTCAGAGAGAAAGATTTATTTTTATGAACTGAGTGACAAGATGAAATGTGGCCTTCTAGGAAAATGATTCTGGCAGCAGAAGTACCAAAGATAAGAGGTAGAAAGGAATGGATTCTGGAATTGTAATTAGAATTGGATCTCAGTAACTCACATGCCATCTATTAAATGGATAAGACAATGTGTTCTATATGTACAATGAAATATTGTGTGGCAACAAAAGGAATAAAATACTGATACATGCCACAATATGAATAAGCCTAGAAAAATATTATTCTCAGTGAAAGAAGCTAAACCAAACTACCACATACTATATGACTTCTGGTTTAAAATGCCCAGAGCAAGCCACAGAGACAGAAAAGTAGATTGGTGATTGCCAAGGTATGGGGAGTGACTGTTAACAGGTTGGGGTTTAATTTGAGGTGATGAAAATGTTCTGAAATTGATTGTGGTGATGATTGTACAACCCTGTACCTATACTAAAAAAATCACGGAATTGTACACTTTAAAAGGGTAACTTTTATGGGATATGGTATTGTATCTCAATAAAGCTGTTATCTTAAAAAGAATGAATGTATTGAAAGGAGCAATTCTAAAATTAGAAAAACTAGCTAAGAGACCATTGCCTGTTAACATACATTACATTGGGTGCCTCCCATGATCAGTGCTGTACTGGTAAATCAGCTTAAAAATATTTCATAACATTTGCCAATTTCTATGGTGTAAATACTCCCACTATGGCTAACTTTAAGTTGCCAGAGTGACATCAGTGAATACTGAGGAAAACATAAACATAATCAGCTCACACAAGCTGGCTTCATCTCACCTCTGAACCCAATTCTCTCATTTCTCCAGTGTGTAGCAGGCATGCAGTGTGAGTAGGATTGAACCCAGTCCCAAGTCTAGGGGCAGTATCAAACTAACTTAAGACAATCAGGATAGTCTCACTTCACTCTCAGTGACAGGAATGGGTTCAGTGTTAGGCATGTTGATTTGAAGTAATCCAAACAGATTAAAGCCCAGAACTTCTGTTCAATGGTTTAAATTTTAAAAGAAGCTCTTTTCCACCATTGGGAATAAATGAAGAGGGATCTGTCTCATATTGCTGTTTGAAGTTCTCCTGCAAGTTGTCCAGCATGAAACCAACACCATCAAAGGCAGATTTGGGAGTCAGTAAGAAACATGATGGCACTGCCATATCAATCCTTTCCTGAAGCCTGATTTCTCAAAATATGTGAGCCAATAAACTTCTTTTATAGTTTGACCCAGTGTGAGTTGCATTTTGCGTGTTTTACTAAAAGCATCCTAACTAATGTATACCTGAATAATCTTCAATATTGGAACTGAGGTACTAGGAATCAGAGCAAGAAAATGGGTCAAAACCAATGGAGCAGGGCATATTTTTAGAAGAGTGAAGGCTAATAGTAAATTTGTGACTAAGCATACTACCAGGAATCAGAAAGATGCCAATATGAAAGAGATGAACAAAGCAGGTATCAAAAAATCAGAACAACTTATGAGAAACCTGGAGTATATAATTATTATAAGAGCAGAGCAAGTATGTTTTTCAAAGGCATGAAATGGAATAGCAAAAAGCAAGTACACCAAGAACAACCTTAAAGGACTTCAATAAAGACTGCAGCTAAGAAACAAGGCAAAATTGAGATGGTGGGAATCCTAGACAAGCAAGTAGTTTGGCACAAACCAACAAAGAAGAATAATTGAAAAATAATTAGTGCTTTCCCCTTTGTGTATGTAACTACCCATTTGTACTTTGTTTAGAAAAATGCCGGCCAAAGTAAGATCAGCTGCTAGCATACAAAGTAGGATTTTTCAGCAAAACAATCACCTTGTAATCCAACTCACAGTTTTGAGATCTTTAGAATATCAATGATCAAACTTGGAAGGCCCCCAGATTATAGAGTTCTCCAAGTGTATAGAGAAAATACCCTCTGCCATGAAGGTTTAGAGAAAAGTTGAAATGAAGAGAAAGAAGATAGGGAAGAATCTGTCTATTTGGAGGAGTTATGGGAAGGAAAAAATAAAGGGAATGGAAAGCAGAAAGAGCAATTGTGTCTCAGGATTTTCCCATCTCTGGGCTTTAATTAGGCAAACTCCCTTTGATCTGGACAGAGAGAAGTCTATTAGGTAAATGAGAATGATGGCAACAAGACATAGGTGCCTCCTGCTCCCCATTTCTGTTGCAACTCTTGAAAACAGATCAGCTCTCAGACTGCCTTTGGCTGGCATGGTCAGGCAGAAGGAGTTTCTAAGATTCATTCATCCTGAGCCATAGACAAGTATCCTGTGGCATAGACCAGATCCTGAAGTAGTTGCTAGTCTGTAGAGAAGGATACTAATAGAGGCTGCAAGCTGCACACTCAAGCTGGGACTGGATAAGGGTCACAGAAGGCATCTGTGGGGTCTACAGTATGTATAGGATTGGAAACGAGGTGGAGCCATCTCAGACATGCCTTCTGGGCTCCAACCAAGCCCAGAAATAAAGAGAAAAAGACTGCTAGTTATAGCATCCACATAGTTTAAACACTAAGGCCAGCAAGGAAAAGATCAACCAGGTAGACTAGGGATATATCGTCCCAGGGATTAGAAAAGGCAGGGAACACCACTTGTAAAACCCTACTCTCGAGCATCAGGATGCTAAGTCACATTCTTCTCTCCATATATCCGGATGCCATCTTAGGGAAAGCTGTCATTACTATTGCTGCATATCGAACCACCCTGCACACAGAAGAGTAAAACAATCGCCGTTTCATTATGCCTCTAGATTCTTTGGGTCAGGAGTTTGGAGAGGGTACAGCAAAGGCAGCATCTCTCTGCTCCAATGACCAGGGCCTCAGCTGGGAGAACTTGAAAGTTGGGAATGAGTTAAGAATTAGGGGCTGGAAACACCACTTGTTCCAACTGGTTGTTGATGCTGGCTGCCTGCTGGGATTGCAGCTGGGGTTGTTGGCTGGAACAATTGCACAAGTCCGATCCATGTGCTTGCTTGACTCCCTCACAGCATGGTAACTGGGTTCGGAGAATGAGCAACTCCCAAAATAAAACAAGAGGAAGGTGTATTGCTTGTTATCATCTAGCCTCAAAAGTGACACAGCATCAATTTCACCATAGTCACAGTTCACCCACATTCTAAAGGAGGTAACTTAGGCTCTGCCTCTCAATAGAAAGAATGTGAAAATCACATTGTGAATAGGAGCACAGGTTGCAGCCACTTGTGGAAAATGCAATTTTTTTTCTTCTCTTTTCAGAGAGAAAAGTAGCATGTACTGGGCTCCCCAAGAGCACCCCTAGGTTTGATAATTTTCTAGGAGGACTCAACATTGTATATGTGTATGTATAGATAGATAGATAGATAGATAGATAGATAGATAGATAGATAGATAGATGCTCCTTGACTTGTGATGCAGTTACATCCCAATAAACCCTTCTGAATAATTTTTAACTATCTTAGGTTGAAATGCATCCAGGATCTTGGTAGACCCATCATAAAGTCAAAACATTGTAAGTTAAACCACTGTAAGTCAGGGACAGTCTGTATAGTTCTACTCATGCCATGATTTATTATAGAAAAAGGATACAAAACAAAATCAACAAAGAGAAAGACATGTGACTGATGTCCAGAGGAAACCAGGTGCAAACTTTCAAGAGTCCTCTCCCAGTGAGATCATACAGGATGCGTGTAACCATGAGTTGTGAAATATTTTTCACTGAGAAGCTCATGTGGGACTAAGTGCCTAGGGTTTTTACTGGGGGCTAGTCATGTAGGCTTCCTCTGCTTAGCATGTACCAAAATTTCAGACTCTCAGAAGGAAAGCAGGTGATCAGCATAATACATATTGTTTGCACAAACATTTTAGGCACAGTGAGCCATCCTAATCAGGGAATTGCTACCCTGAAAGCCAAGTTTCTAGGTGCCAGGCAAGGGTCAACATTGTAAGCAAGCATTTTAAAGGACAGAAGTCTCACTTCTGCTATGTTAGCTCTTTTCTGCACACAGGGGATGGCAGAGGATTGAGAAAGTGAGAGCTTTCTTCAAGAAAGATTAGACACTTCCCACAGGAACTACTGAAATTATGGAATCAGAATAAACTTTAAATAGATGAAAGAGTTAGTGTTTTCCCACTGGTAGTGGGCTCAGGAAGGCCAGTTATCAGTCAATATATTTCCTCTGTATATGTGAGCTGCAAACAGTAATATATCCAACAACCTAACACTTTTGTTCAGCATTTATTTAGTGGGGATGGAAAGTGTTTAGAAATTGTATCTAGAAACAGATAAATGAATTACTACATGTTGCTGTTGGCTGGCCTATTATTTGGTCCTACAAAGACACAGCGTTGTGACGAAGCTTACTTAAGGTAGGACAAGCATTGCAGACTTTTTCTGAGCCCTTCAGTCAGATGAGGCAACTAGAAGAATTTGTCTGAGACATGGAATGGGTAGACATTAGTGCACAATGGCTTATGCAGAACCTGAGTAAAAAGAGAGTCATTTCAGAGGAAGAACCTTAAGGACTTACACAGCCATCTGGGGATAAAGATTCAAAGATGAGTTACAGCTTCTAACCTGGATGGTTGGGAGAGTTATAATAACACTAAGAAGAATAAGAAAGACATGGGGATAGGGAGGACTGGTTTTAGGGGGGAAATGATGAGTCACATTTTAGACATTTTAAATTTGAGATGACATAAGTAAAAAAAAAGTTTATTTGGAAGTGGTGCCGTGGGACAGATGGCCTGGAGAGAAGTCAGTGGCCTATTCACAGCAGTGGTCATTGGCAGGGAAAAAAATAGCTATAAAGAACATTATTGAGATCATGGATGATATATTACTATGGACTGGGGGTTACATAATGATACTGTATCAATTTTCCTGAGGTTGAAAACTACCTAGTGTCTTTGTTCTTAGGAAATACACTTTGAACTATTTAGGTGCAAAGGGCATGTCTTCAGGCCCACTTTCAAACGGTAAACAACTAGTGACTCTGTGGAAACATTATATGGGAGCTTCTTGTACAATTATTGCAACTTTCCTGTAAGTTTGAAATTATATCACAATAAAAAGTTAACCCCCCCCGAAAAAATGATGATTGGTGCAAGAACCATGGGAGTGGGTGAATTCTCTGGGACTGTGTAAAATGAGGGATGCAGGGATCTAGGGCCTAAATGTTGGGGATGCCCACGATTGGGTCCATAAAGAAGCCCTAAGGACAGCCTAGAGGTAAAGAGGGAGTATTGTAATATCATGGGTTCTGAAGAGGGAGGGAACTGAAGAATGCACTGGTAGCCAACAACTGCTAACTTCCAAAGATGCGTAACAGAGAGCAAGACTTGACAAAATGCAACCGCATGAACCAATCTCTAGCCATCTTTGAGTGTGCTGTTTCAGCAAAGGATTGAAGAAGCTCAATAAAACATGCTGGTAAAAGGTGGAAAAGAGTCAGAGCAAGGAATGCTGAAGGCAAAACAGGCCCTGCAGAAACAGGAAGCACTACAGTTGCAGCAAAGAATCATGGTGAAAATTGACCTTAAGAAAATTGTTTAAGACAGCTTTCTTCTTCCTTTTCTTCTCTTTCTTTTTCACAGATCATGGCAAGACAGGTTAGGATGTTAAAGAAGGGCCTCTTAATGAGTGGTTCACCCAATCAGCCTTCCCTCACCATGAAGGACAAGCAGAACATAGTTTTACCAGTTATATCAGTTCAATGTAACAATAATGGGCCTTTAGATGTCCACCCCACCTTCATCCCGATCGCCCCTTGTGTGCTATATCCTTATTCTAAGCACCACTATCTCCTACATCTTTTTTTCAGAACAAAATGACACTCCGTTTGTTAGTTAACTGTATAACCAGTTCTCATCCATTTTTTACAATCTTCTGGTATGTGTTCTTTGATTATCTTTATTCTTGTTTGATTTCATCTTTCTCCTTTAGGATATCTTATTTTTGATAGTTTAATTTTTCAAGGTCATTTTCCGTTTTAGGCATGCCTTCTGGAACATCAGTAACTCTGCTTAATTTAATACTGTAAGATAATTTGAAAGCATAGTCTCAATTCCTTCATCCAAATCATCCATAAAAATACATAATGGATTGTGTTTCCTGGCCAAATTAGTTATTGCAAACTCACCTTGTGTCCACCATTAAAGATAGCTATTAGCCACCTGGCATTCATACAGCAAAGACCATTATTGCCTAGTATGTCTATAAGTATGCTCGTTTTGGATATTCCATTTACTCCTTAAAAAGCTTTTTGAAGCAGCAAGCTTATTTATGTGAATGTCACATTGGACAGAATGAAAGTAGATATAAAAGTAAATTGCTGTGATATTTTGTTTCATTATTTCCAGTATACATCACGTATAAAAGTCTTTACCATTATAAACACTTGACTGAAGACCTGTCTTCCTCTAATAAGGTTATTTTCTAAGTACACATGCAAGCGGTGGGAGGAAAAAAACAATTGCCCTACAGCCAAACCTACCTTATTGACCCTGGAACCACTTGGGAGCTAGGCATCTCAGACAGATCCTCTCATTCATTTCCTTTGCTAAATTTCAAAGATTTTATTTCTATTGGATATTTTTCTCCCAATGATTACATCACAAACATAAGAGTAGTTGGCAAATGTGGCTGTAATAAAAATATGTGGGATATATTCTTGCTATAGTAAAAAATCTTTACTAACTCCTTTTTATTTGAAAAAATTTTAGGAGGGAAAAGCATTTGTAACAAATACAGATATTAATAGGGTGTCACACTCAGCTAAATGAAAATCGACATAGAAAGTACAAAGAAGCTTAGGCTGTGGGTAGAGATATAAATATCTATATAGTTAATGATTTCAGTCAACATAGTAAGGTTTCATTACAAAGAAAAATATGGAGAGGTATGTGAACAAATACTTTACAAAATAAATGAACTTTCGAAGACTAATACCACACAAATTTTAGCTGCAGTCAGCATCATAACTAAGCAATACACACCATTAATCATTAGCTAATGCTGCATTTTTTCTTACGCACAAATTTTGATTGGTCCTATCACTTCAATCATATAAAATACAAATATCATTCTTCTTATTCTTCGGTCTATATTATGTGAGGACATTTACCTCTGCCACATTTAAATGATGTGACAATGGATTATGTATAAATTTGAGTCCCAAGGCTCTCAATTTTTAAAACTTTGATTTTTCTTTACAGAAGCCAAATACGTTCTTTGTAGAAATTAAATATAATCAAAAAAGAAGAAAATGAAATATCTCATAATCTCAAGTTTTCTGAAACAGAACTGAGCTTTATGACCTAACTCAGAACAAAAGTTAGATTGTGGCTACTTCAAAAGGCAACATGAGGCAAAGGTAAAATTTCAGGAGAAACAGGTATCTTTCTAATTAAAAAAAAAAAACAACTAAAAAATACTTGAGAATCTGAGTTTCCTGGGAACTAAGACCCCACAATTTCGCTACTGCTGGTGAAATGCAGGATAAGCAGGGAATTAAAATATTTATTTCCTATTTTTCAAGCAAGCTTGAATTCAATATCTGCTAAGGTCTTTAATCCAAAAGACTACTTGATCATAAATAAATAATGATTTCAATAGAATGAGATTAATGAGACAGAATCAAATAAAATAGTAGAATTTGAAAGTCAGAGACCTTCTAAAGATCATCCTGTCAAGGTTCTCCAGAGAAACAGAAACAATATATATCCTATTTGGTATATATATGTATGGAAGGAAGGAAGGAAGGAAGAAAGGAGGTAGGTGGCGGGGGAGGGAGTGACTCTGTATACATGTATACATCCACAAACACACTATTGGGAGAGAGATTTTTAAGGAATTGGCCCATGTGATTGCGGAGGTTAGAAAATAATCTAGGCAGGATTCCTATGTTACATTTTGTAGCAAAATTCCTTCTTCTCCGGGAAGCCTCAGTTTTTTGTTCTTAAGGCGATCAACTGATTGAATGAGGCTTACCCACATTATTGAGGATCACCTTTTTTACTTAAAGCCAACTGATTGCAAATTCTAATCACATTTTAAAAATCAAAAAATCATCCGGGCATGGTAGCACTCCTGTAATTCCGGCTACTTGGAAGGCTGAGGCAGAAGGATTGCCGGAGCCCAGCAGGTGGAGGCTGCGGTGGCCAGGAGCGGCCACTGCACTCCAGTCTGGGTGACAGAGTGAGACTCCAACTCAAAAAAAAAAAAAAAATTCCTTCACGTCAACATCTAGACTAGTATTTGACTAAATAAGAGGGCATTACAGCCTAGCTGTGTAGCTATGTTAACACATAAAATTAACAATCATACCATCCAACCCACTAGTCTTCAGGTGAGGGCACCAAGGTTTACAAAGTTTGAGTATTTAATTGTTGAGTCATGTTTATACAAAATGACTGAAGACACAGCATTTGGGGTCAGACCTGGTCCACTTGGACACTTATCTGTAGTGTTATTAGTAATACTTAACCTCTCAGGGACAGAGGATCTCAACATGTGATCCTAGTAGGTTGGTTTTCCAGGGTAATTGTGAGGATTAAGTGAGCTAATATGCGTAAGGTAATTAAGCCAATGGCTGGAACATGGTAGACTGTCAACAAGTGTTACTTCATTCCTGTCTCTCTCTCTCCCCCTTTATTTCTTTCATCCTCCCTCCCTTCCTTTCTTCTTTTCTTCTTTCTAACTTTCCTTCCTTCATTCCTTCTTCCTCCCTCCCTCCCTCTTTCCTTCCTTCTTTCCTTCTACTATCTTCCAACAATAGTACATTTCACCCAATAAAGCAAATCCTATTGTATCCCAACCAGCTAGGGAAGCTATGGAAGCTCTATGGAGCTCTATAGGCAACCACTGGCAGATACTAAAGTTGCAACTGGGCCTTGGAAATGTGATTCTTAGGGCTGGCAGAATATCATGAGGCACGGAACCAGAATTGTTTGCCTATTTGCTATATAAAACCATGCTTTCATGTACACATACAAGGTCGGCCCACATAAGTGCAACACACATTAGTGTCTTTCAGGCAAGGTATTTAAGTTAGGAAGGCCACTATCTCCTTCTGAACCATAAAGTCATAAAGGGCTGGTTTCACGGTTAACTAGCAGCAGCATTATGGAACACTCTGGTATGGATTACAAGATACTAGGTACAAGATACAACCACATGGCCCCTTTCTTCTTCTCCAATTCTACCCTCTACCCCTGCCTCATTTGCAGAAGTTTCTAAAATTCTCACTTATTTTATTTCAGTCAATAGTATGTGATAAGATACATAAGTACAATCAGCAAATAGCAACTATTTTTGTTAGTAAATATTGAGTAAAAACATTAATAGGACAAAAAAACTGAATAGTGAATATATTTAGATGCAGTACAAATAACAGTAGCACTAAAATAGAAGTAATCAAGACTCATTACAAAGTTTGAAATGTTACTTAGTTAAATTTCAGCCTTAACTTTCTGGGTATGAGTTGGCAAAACCATACTTTATTCTAGACTACAAAGCTTTTATAACTGATTATTCTATGTGGCCAGATTTATTTACACAGCTTTTTATGCTGTTTTTTTTTTTTTTAAACTGACAAAGAAAAGAGGAGGAAGAGAAGGAAGAATAGGAAGACTGCCTATACTAAAATGAAAATGGGAAAGACAACAGGGAAACCAAATGGAGCTGAGCTACCAAGAGAGGGCCTGAAAAAAAAAACCAGGGATGAATGCTGATTTAATTCACACAAGTGAGCCTTCCAATAAAACACCCCACTCTGTTCTGAATTCACTTTTTGTCCCAGCTCTTTCTGTTTTCCAGAAAGCCATTCTTTGGCCTTTCTTGTTTTTAAGGCCCCAGGTAGGCGTGCCTTTTTATGCAGCAGAAAACAAGGCAATTCTAGTCTTCGGAAGTTTCTTTTATGTGAAAGAGCCTAATTAAACAATAAAAGGCTCCTAATGATACTACCCTCATGCCCAACTCTGATTTCTAGCCAAGATGTATTTTTATCTGGGATGATAAATATTTATCAGCAAGTGCTAGAGGTCCCTAGTCAGCCGGGTACTGGTCTGGTTTTTGGAGGTCCAGGCTGAACACAGGAAGCATAGTGCCTAGGGCCTATGATACTTCTAGGGGGCCATGAACATGTTTTTTTTTTTAAATTAGAATTTTACAAAATGAATATAACAACAGTATGAATGTACCAGATGCAATTGAATTATACACTAAAAAAGGATTTAAATAGCAAATTTTGTCAAATACATATGTGTATTTTACCACAATAAAAATGTAGCTGCTATTTTGAAAAACAAACCCTATTAAATGATAGAGACTTATAGTTAAGCCGAAATGATGCCAGTATTATAATATATATAAACATCTCAGGGCAGAAGCTGATGGCAGCTGTTACACAGAAAATTTCCTTTAAAATAGAGCACAGAAGTCCAAGAGTACTTCTCAGGGGAAAAAAACGAGTATTGTATGATTTAGCTTTGTGTAATAACACTCATTGGTATATATATAATTTCAGGAGAGCTAAAAATAACATGATCACATCACATGGCCATAAAATACAATAACACAGTCAGAAATAGCAAAGATTCAAACAGTGTGAGAGAAGGGAGAAAAGACGGGTATTCTTTACAAAATGCAAATAAGAGATACAGCCTAAAAAGATATTTAATAAGCTTTAAATCTAGAAAAATTAAAGAATATAATTCAACTTGGATTATATTTGTCTTTATACCAACTCAGTTGTAGAATACTGCATGTGTGCGTGCATGCGCATGTGTGTGTGTCTGTGTGTGTGTCTGTGTGTGGGTATGCATTTAAGGGAGAAAGAAGCCCAGGAAGGCAAAAGTACTTAGGGCCCAGGAAAGTTATAATGCAACACTGAGTCCAGGAAGTCCAGAGGAGGAGCCAGCAGGGTCCCAGGGACCTTGAGCCCACAGTTAATTTCCAACCAGCACAGAAATATCAATATTTTAACAATGCTATATCCAAACCAGTGCACAGGATCCTAATGGTAAGATACACAGATCCTGCCATTATTGGGAATAACTGTTAAAAAGATACAGTTTATTTTTTTTTTTTTACTATGAAATAACACATGTATCCCTTGCAGTCAATTTGCAATGCCTGCCAACTTTAAAACATAATTCTCTATTAAAAATGTCTTCAGCTTTCTACCGCTGAATGAACTGAACTATACAACAATTTTTGGCTTAAAAATACTCATGTATCTGGAAAGATAACTCAAAAGGCTGCCCCGTTTAGAAAAACAAAATGGCACGTCACACTTGATACTGACAACCAGGTATACCCAGCAAGTAGCTGCACAGCTAGGAAGAGTCATTAACCTCCAAGATGCTCCCTGAAGTCCACTGAGGGCTTGGTCACCTGACTCACAATCTTTGGTCCCACCCTTCCATCCTGCCCTCTTAAAGGCCGATTTCAACACCCATCTTTAGGATCTAGCCAACATTCTGACTTACCATTCCTTCACTTTCTCAAATCAATGAATTCGATTCTCTCTCTCTAGAAACTGACTTCCATGGCCACACACCAGACTCTGTCATTCCCAAGAACTGCCTTACTCTGAAATAATAAATTCCAATATATCCCTTTTGATTATTGCCTATTATTCTTCAACTCTCTCTCTCCTTTACTGCTCTCATATCTGTTCTTTTTTTTTTTTTTTAATCGACTGTTTCATCCCTTTGACCCTTCAACTTCCTGAGTTTGCCGGTTCCTGACTGAACTAATTCTTTTCCTTTCTCATTCTGAACATGTTAAGTCAACCTCCGTCGCTGTCCTCAGCCCACTTCTCCTTTGTCATGAATGCTCACATACCAAAGAGCCAGTCATGGACCCATCCCCTGATGTATATTTTTTGCCACTTTTCCTCTGTTCTGATTCTTGGGGAGAAGGTGGAAAAGCTTTAGAGAGAAGATGTCTTTCATTGAACTTGAGATGAGCTGTAGTAAGCATTCAGTGTAAGAAAGAGGCAGAGTTCAGAAGAAATAGCTTGCAATTCTCTTCCATTTCTCTTCTTGGAAATAACTTCATAGCGTCCTAATCCTCTCTTTCTCCTTACATATGTTTAGAGCTATGGCGTGATAACATGCATTCCCTTTACTTCCTATAATGCTATCCTTCTTTACACAAATATAAATTAAGATGTGGCACAATAACAAAAATTAATAAAGCCTCAATTCATAGACAATATTTGAAATAATATGAATCCAAATATTTTCAGATTTCTTTAAAAATTGAAAAACTGTAGTGGTAATAGGCTGAATGAATGCTGAACTGTGCTTATGCTGAGGCCAAATGGTGACGTCTCTAGCAAGTAAACAAATATCCTCCCTCCTTTGTTGGTATTTTGTGAATCATGTATTTGTTTATGTGCATGGTAACTTCTATATTAGTGTTCAATCACTATTCTTCTGCTATTTAACTGTCCACTGTTATTAAAATTTAAAATAGTTTTGTATCCAATAACAACCGAATACAAGCATTCATTAAATGTGGGTGTTAGAAGCAGTGCTAAAAACATGCCTCAAAATCAATTACTTTGGCATAGAAGTTAGAAGTGAACGAACAATGCTGCAAATTAAGGCAAATAACTTCCATGGTATGCAGTGCTGTTAATGTGGAAACAAGCAACATGGGAAATACTAGAAATAATGCTGAAAAAATAAAAAATGCAGATATATAACATAATGGTTAATGACTTATGTGCCCTGAGAATACAACCCACATTCTTTATATTTATAATATTTAGTCCCTTGAATTTTGTGAGTTTTTAATTAGGTGCCCTGCAACTGCCTTTTACTTAAACATAGAGCCAGATCCCATATAAATAAGAAAATAGACCTGAAATACACTTTTAAATAATATGTTTTTTCCTTGTGGTTTTTCTGATTATAAATGATCATGTTTGTTGCACAGGAAAATGTAAAAAAGTGTAAAGAAGAAAAAAATCACCTAGAATTTCAACACTTAATGGTCAACTTTACTAGCATTTTGTAGTTTCTCCAGTTTTTAAAAAATGTTCTCTATATTTTTATATAGTTTAGATAAAATATATATGCAATTTTGTATCTTAATTTTTTTTTTTTTTTTTTGAGTTGGAGTCTCACTCTGTCGCCCAGACTGGTGTGCAGTGGCATGCTCACGGCCACCCCTGTGTCAACCTGCTGGGCTCTGGCAATCCTTCTGCCTCAGCCTTCCAAGTAGCCGGAACTACAGGCGTGAGCTACCACACCTGGCTAATTTTTTATTTATCGTAGAGATGAGGTTTTGCCAAGTTCCCTAGGCTGGTCTTGAATCCGCGGGCTCAGGCAATTCACTTGCCTTGGCCTCCCAAAGTGCTGGGATTACATGCTGAGCCACCGAGCCAGTCAAAATGTTTTTCTTAACTTTAAATTAAGACTTATTAAGAAAATCTATGATAGTATAAAGGCTGTACAATATCTCATCATATTATGATATAACATATTTGATTAAAAGTACTAAACATTTAGGTACTTTCCAAGTTTTGCTATTATAAATAATTCAGTGATGAGTATATTTTATCCCTGGTTTGAATTGTTTTTCTTTGGTGGACACTTCCTAGAAGAAGAATTATTAGGTCAAATAGTATTTTTTAATGTTGCCAGTTTTATTCACAGGATAAAAATCTTATTGCTTTAATTAACATCTTTTATTATTTGTAAATTGGGTATTTTCCCTATATTTACCAGTTAGTTAATTATATTTCCTACTTTGTAAATTGTCCTTTGCTCATTTCTCTAAGGTCCTTAACATTTTTCCTGCCAATATGTATGAGTTTTGTATATATTAAGCATATTTATCCATCAGCTACCATTATTTTCTGTTTTGTGGCTTAAATGCTATTTTTTAAAGAAGAAAAAATAAATCAGAAAATAACGCTTAATAAAGGTGATGTCCTACATCCTTTACTTCTCTATATTGCCTATGCTACTTTTCAAAAAAATGTCTGATTTTTCTTGTCTCTTCTTTCAAATCAGTCTTGGTATTTTAGAATTCTGATAGAAAATAAAATCCATTGGGGTTTTAATTGTGATTATACTAAATTTATAAATTCGATTACAATGAGTTTAGTTTTCCATTGGTAGCGATTCCCTGTTCTTGAGATTTCTGCCTCCGTTATGTTTTGCCTCCTATTTTGAAACAAATAAACAAACGTGATAGCTACCATTTCTTCTTGTGGTCTCTCATGGGATGTCGTCAGGTGGCAGCCAGAGCTGGAAACCAGGCCCAGTTAAGCTAATGTCCATGACAGCTTTCTCACTCACAAGTCAGAATCTTTTGTGTTCTTCCCCACATCCTCTCCCTTCAGCAGAGTGGCCTGGAATTTTTACCTGGGGGCTCAGTGCTGCCAGAGGTGGAAGCAGTCTTCTTAAAGCTAGGCTTGGAACTGCCACACAGTCACTGTTGCCAGGTTCTACTGAGCAAATCAGCCACATGCTCACCTCTTGATGGGAAAGCGGCCTGGCCTGTGCCAAGAGGAAGGTCTGCCATCTTTGAAGATAAACCGCCACATCCTCTTTTATTTATCTTGGATACATTTTCCTTATAAAGTATTCTGAATTTGTGTTGCTATAATCATTTGTACTTTTTAATTTTATAATTTATTAACTGATTGATTAGTGCTGAGATGAAGAAAAGTTATTGTCTTATCCATTCTAATTTCTTCTAGGTTCTAATTTCTTCTAGGTTCCGCTAAAGTAGATAATTACACTATTTGAAAACCAAGACTTTTTTCTTTTATCAATAGTTAAGTCTCTTATTTCTATCTCATGTCTACTGTACTGGTTAAGACTTTCAAAACAAAGTTAATAGGAAGCAGTCTTGTTTTGCTTCCGTTGCATAATTTTTAAAGTACAAATATATTCAAGTTATAAAGTGAACATTTTTTATTAGCATTCACATCTCCCTGAGCTAAATTAAGCCACTTACTTTTATGTGTTGATGCAATAAAAATGAATAGAAAAGTAGATTACTATCTCAGATAAATTGAATCCAGGGATAGAAACAAGAAAACAGGATGGGAAAGAAGGTGACATATATTTTGGATACTGTAATATTTTCTTCCTGAAATCTATAAACTTCCAAAATAAATCATAACCATAAAAGAGTCTATTGATTCCCATAGACGGCTAATTTATCTCTAAATAAATATAAAATGTTATAAATCTCAGCAATTTCTCCTGTCTTCCCAAGTTCGACTATTTATACTAGATGTAAAGAATCACTTTAAGTACGTAAATAAAGATTAGAATGTGGCTCTTGTACTCACACGTGGTTGATAATCATGTGGTGGAGCAAATTCTTCAGAGTAAGTGGTCAATGCACACCTAAGAGGGATTTGAGAAAAAAATGACTTCAAAAAGAAAAATACTTTAAATTTTTAGTGGTGTGTACTTCACATGAAATAAAAGCATCTCAGGAAGGACTGGTCCTAATTAAAATTTTAAACCCCTCAACTGTTCCAGGCTCTCTATATAGTATTACCCACCACAGGGTACTCCCTCCTTCAATTACAGCAGTCTTCCTTATCCTTGGAAAATACATTCTAAGACCCCCAGTGGATGCTTGAAATTTAAACCATTCCTCACAGTGTTATATGGATGGAAGGACTGGGCTAAAGGGGACTGGTGACTAACATGACTAACATTTAGGAGCTTGCTTTACAAGATGTCCACTTATAGGACTATAGCGCTGGCTGAAACCAGACAAAACCAATATGACTGACTGACTGGAGCTTGTGCAGAGAGCTGCTTGCCCGCTGGTGACCTTTCCACATCACAGCTCAAATTTCCACCATGTGTTTCATGCTAACTCTGTGAATTTGCACATGCAATCCATGAAAAGGCATGCCCCTAAAACTTTCCATCCTGTTCCCTTGTTTCTGCCAATCACTAATGGATAGGAAACACTTTCCCGAAAATCCCTTCCTTAAATAAAGGACTTTGAGGCCGGTAGAGGGAGACATATTTGAGTCCAACCTCCGTCTCTTTGCTTGACCGCCTTGCAATCAACCTCTTTCTCTACAAGCATCCAGGGCTTCAGTGTTTGACTTTCTGTTGCACCTGGGCAAATGGATCCAGATTGGTTCCGGTACAAAACCTTGGACGGAGACCGATTGCCGTCAGTTGGAACACATGTCTGTTCACGTCTTCTACCTACACATTTAATGGCTTTTCCATCTTAGCAAAGCACTTATGCACTGTGGCTATCAGTCGTATAGTGTGAGGTGTGGCAACAAAACTAGCATGAACTGTTCCTTCTTTACAACTGCATGGATAGAAGATTCGTTCATACTGTAGATCTTAGCAACCTCAGCATATTTTTTTTTCATTCCTTAAGAACTTTCACCTTTTCACGTAAAAGAAGCACTTTGCAACTTCTCTTTGGCATATATGAACTACCAGTAGCACTACTCTTTCACTTTGGGGCCATATTAAGTAAAATAAGGATTACTTGCACACTAGCACTGCTATATCCAGACAGTCAATCTGATAACCAAGATGGCTAAGTGAATAAAGGCTGAAGAGGGAGAGTAACAGCATGGAGATGCTGGACAAATGAAGAATTCACATCCTGGGCTGGACAGGGCCAGAGGCACAAGAGTTCATCATGCTACGTGCAATTTAAACCTTACAAATTGCCCATTTCTGAAAATTCCTATTTAATATTTTTGGACTGTGGCTGACCCTGGATAGCTAAAACAAAACAGAGATAAAGAGGAACTACTGCACTCCCAATTTCGCCTACACTCTCCTGCACTAATGATATTTGTGACTACCCTGTCCCAAGTCCCTGAGCTCAGGCGTTCTGCATTTCAGGGATTCTCTTTACTACTCATTTCCTGCCCCCGAAAACCTTTAGATCCCGGGTCCCCAACCCCCGGGCTGTGGACTGGTACTGACCATTACCTGTTAGGAACCAGCAGCACAGCAGGAGGTGATTGGCTGACAAGAGGAGCTCTGTCTTCTGTCAGATCTGCCAAGGCATTAGATTCTCATAGCATCACAGATCTCACTGTGAACTAGCACAGGAGGGATCTAGGTTGCTGCACTCCTTATGAGAAACTAATGCCTGATGATCTGAGGTGGAATTTCCCCCCTCCCACCCCCATTCGTGGAAAAATTGTCTTCCACGAAACCGGTCCCTGGTGCCAAGAAGGTTGGGGACCACTTCCATTCTTGGTAACATTGTGGGGCTAGGTGGACAAAGAAAACTATTGAGTATAGGGGTAAAAGGATTTTTTTTTTTTTTTTGAGTTGGAGTCTCCCTCTGTCGCCCAGACTGGAGTGCAGTGGCCACTCCCGGCCACCGCAGCCTCGACCTGCTGGGCTCCGGCGATCCTTCCGCCTCAGCCTTCCGAGTAGCTGGAATTACAGGCGCTCGCTACCACGCCCAGCTAATTTTTTGATTTTATTGTAGAGATGAGGTCTCGCCTGCCCAGGCGGGTCTCGAACCCGCGGCCTCAGGCAATCCACTCACTTCAGCCTCCCAAAGGCGCGGGATTACAGGCTGAGCCACCGAGACCGGTTTGGTAAAAGGATTTTTAAGAGTTTTACTACATGACTGAGCTGGTGTGAAGGAGGCTACAACAAAAATTCCAAAATAACAAGTTCAATTTAGACAGGTTATTAGATACAGGTGCTAGTATTGACCCTGGTGGTAACTACCAATTCTTGCTAGGCTCTCAAGGTGTCGTTTCCAGAACAGTAGCAGCAGCAACACCTGGGGATTTGATTGAAATGCAAACACTTGGGACTTGCCCCAAGCCAACGAAATCTGAAACTCCAGAGTTGGGGACCAGCAAATTGTAGCCTAAGCCCTCCAGGTGATTCTGATGTACACTAGAATTTGAGTGTTGATTATTAAAAGAACAAAAACTGGAAGTGTAACTTTTTTTTTTTGAGTTGGAGTCTCACTCCATCGCTGAGGCTGGAGTGCCATGGCACACTCACGGCCACTCCAGCGTCGACCTGC
>NW_007247115.1:115648-175815 GCF_000164805.1 Carlito syrichta
CCTCAGCCTTCCAAGTAGCCAAAATTACAGGCATGCGCTACCACGCCTGGCTAATTTTTGATTTATTGTGGAGATGAGGTCTCGCCAAATTGCTGGTCTCGAACCTGTGGGCTCAGACAATCTACTTGCCTCGGCCTCGCCAGTGCCGGGATTATAGGCTGAGCTACCGAGCCCGGCCAGAAGTGTAACTTTTAAACAAGCAAACTGGATTTTTTAAAAGACCGATCAGCCTTTGGGAGGCTGAGGTGAGTGGATTGCCTGAGCCCGCGGGTTCGAGACCCGCCTGGGCAGCGAGACCTCATCTCTACAATAAATCAAAAAATCAGCTGGGCGTGGTAGCGCATGCCTGTAATTCCGGCTACTTGGAAGGCTGAGGCGGAAGGATCGCTGGAGCCCAGCAGGTTGAGGCTGCGGTGGCCGGGAGACGCCACTGCACTCCAGTCTGGGCAACACAGTGAGACTCCAACTCAAAAAAAAAAAAAAAAGACCGATCAAATAGAAGGCAGGAAAGGAAAATAAAAGGGAAAGGGGAAAATAATTTCTTCTCATAAGACAAATTAAAATCATGAAAATAAAGCTAAATATCTTAGCAATCACAATAAAAGTAAAAGGGTAAGCCTATCAGTGAAAATATTTTCTCAGACTTAAATTGAACATTAGGCTATTTTTAAATGTCCAACTACATGCTTTTATACCTAAAAGAAACCTATTTGCAATGAAAGTTTGAAAGTACAAGTGTTTAAAAATATATACAGCAAATATTAACCAAAAGGAAATTGTATCCTTATGGTAATATCATATGTGAGACTTTGAACCAAAAATTACTATTCATAAGAGCATTATCTACTGATTAAGGAAACAAAGATGATATATAACAATCCTAAGTCAATAAACCTAATAGCATATATAACATAAAAGGAGGAAAAAAGTCAGAATTGCAAAGACAAATCCACAGTCACAAGATTGTAATGCATTCCTCAACTCTTTGCTTCCTTAAATTCAAATCACTACATACATCCTCCAAAACCATACATGTCAACAGCAACACAAATAAAACCACACACTTGCCCATATGTAGGGCATAATGGAAGATACAGAATACTATCCTCCATTTCAATTTACATGTAAAAGAATAGTCCAGAATCAGTACAGGCAGATCAGAGCCCATGATGGAACAGAATCAGGAGAGGATTACCTGGAAGAGAGGAGAAGTAGTAAGTTTTTAGCGGGGATAGAACACAGATGACATTGCCCACAGGAAGACAGCATCCTTTCCTGGTGAGGAACTACAGAGGACACAACTGAGACCAGAGGAATCTGAACAATGGTTTTCCAAGAAAGAATCTAGAACGAGAATGGCAGTTTGGAGAATGCACTGATTCTGGGAAGGAGTGGGGCAACTGGAAGGTAAAGAAAAAGAGGGAGAAACCAATCACGGAAATTAAGAATTCTAGAGCCGTTAAGATTGTTTGACAATATTAGACACCCCTCCCACCCACCCTTCACCATTCCTCACCACCTCAGAAAAGTGTCATTAATTAAATAAGCTTTACTTCACTGTTACAGCAGAAGAGGGCACTCTTGAACTAAGATATTGAGCAAACTGCCCACACTTTTCATTCTCCCTGGGCAGAATTATCTATGATTGCTGTTAGTCCAGGAAAATCCAATATACTTGAACAGAAAAAAAGTAATATTACTATGAGAAGAACACAATAAATGGTAATAAAAACTAAGCTCATGAAAATCCTCCCCAGAAATATTCCCAGTCACAGAAGTCATCCACATCCATCAGCATTTTTCTTTAATAATGTATTGAACAGCCTAGAAAATGCAGCAAAGCAAGAAAAATTAGCATAAGGATAGTATAACAGTTGGAATAATTTTCATCTTCCATGGACAAAAGATTGTTAACTCTTAAAAATCCAAGAGAATTTACAAGTCATGACAGCAGACAAATTTCAACAAGGTTGTTGGATATAAGATCACTATACAAAAATAGCATACCCATATAGCAGTAACAAGAAATTAGAAAGCATAAAGTGGAAAAATAGCATTTATAATTGCAACAAAATCTAAGTTTCCTATAAGAATACATATAGCAGAAGATAAAACATTTATGGAAAAAATATAAAATTTTGTTGAAAAACATAAACCTTTATGTATAGGTGTGATGATTCAATATGTTGACAATTATTCCATCCAACAAATTTAAACCAGGGCCAATCTAAATACCAATAAGATGTTTTGTGGAACTTGACAAACAAATCCAAATATGACTCTATAAAGTGTCAAGAAGAGCCAAGACAACTTTGAAAAAGAATAGGCTAAACTCACTCTTGTAATATCAAGCTTTAACATAAAACTGTAGTAATTAAGACAATGTTGTATCAGTTCAAATAGATATACAAATAGACCAATTGAGTAGAATATAGAGCCCAGAAATAGATCCACTTAAGTATGGGAATATGTTTGATGAAAACAGTTTTACATTTCCATCATAAATAAATACATTTATTTCCATTAATTAATTCATCAAATTTTTATTGTAAATTGACAATTTGTGTATTTATGGGATATAAAGAAACTTTTACATATATATTCAAGGGGATGTGTGTAAGTATATTCATTACAGACTTATTTATAATAGTGAAAATTTGGAAGCTAATGTCTTACAATGACTGAATATATTGGATAGCTATATAAATCATGATAAATTACTTTAAAAAAAATATGTAGCAAATATGGTAATAAATATTAACTTACATTCTAGCCAGTTAATGAGCAGAAATGTGTTTGGAGAGTATTTTATAAAATGAAAATATTCCATAATATTAAAATATATCTAAATATTAATAGATGACAATGAACTTAATTCCCTACCCACTCACCCGAACTTAAGACTCAAATGATGTGCTTATCAGGAATCCCAGTCAAACTCTGGTGCATTGCTTTGGATAAGCCAACCTTGCAAGTCAGCATTTGGGTATATTTCTATTTATTTAAAGCAGGTAAAAATCTATTCTCCTATGTTCAGGCCCTATTCCGTCTCCTTATTATCACCTCCCAGCATAGACTCTGATAGGTAGGCACAGGAAAATATTTAATTAATGATTAAAACAATACAAATAAAATTAGAATATAAAGAGATGTAGATTTACTACACAGAGTACAAAGTAGAGGTAAAAGGTTAAAACATTTATCAGGGCGTGGTGGCTCAAGCCTGTAATCCCAGCACTTTGGGAGGCTGAGACGAGAGGATTGCCTGAGTCCAGAGGTTCAAGACAAGCCTGGGCAACTTGGCAAGATCTCATCTCTACAATAAATCAAAAAATTAACTGGGCGTGACAGTGAGCGCCTGTGGTTCCAGCTACTTGGAAGGCTGAGGCAGAAGGATTGCCTGATCCCAGCAGGTCAAAGCTGTGGCGGCCGTGAGCATGCCACTGAACTCCAGCCTAGGCGACAGAGTGAGACTCCGACTCAAAAATAAATAAATAAATAATTTAGTTATCTTTCTAAAAAGGCATTGTTACTCAACAAAATGGAAACATAGACTATTGAATTGTGACTTTCAGTCAATTACTCATAAACTAACTCTTTGTGATTGCCTCCTCTCTCCATCCCTTTTGTTAATCTGAAGAAGACAACAATCTTTAAGTGATAGATAGGAAGTACATTATGTACTCTCCAAATGTGAAAAAAGATAGCCTTTTGAGAATAAAAATATGGGAAATTGACATGATCTTCCTGTTAGATGCCAACTATAGCAGAAAAAGTACGTTTATTAGAAGAGAAATAGACTTCAGAGAAATTCAGGAAAGCAAGGGGTTAGAAAGACAAGGGAGGCATTGGTTCTAGGCATTGTCTTTGGAAAGAGGTGTCCTGATTCATAAATAGATCTCCCTGGTTCTGGGAGCAAAGCTGGATTACCTCAGTGTTGGTGCATCAGTCATTATCTGCAACTACCAGGAGCAAGCCTGTGCCACGTAGCTCTAATCTACCACTGTCATCCCTACGCTGGCCAGGGACCTCCTTTGGGATTTACCTTTCTTAATAGAAACTAATGGGAAGGGAGCACTCTCCTGTAACAGCAACTGAAGGATGTAACATTCTCTACCATGTGGAAGAAGCTGGTCCTCAGAGGGAGGAAATGAAGTCAACAGGGAACGAATCCTCAATTTTTTCTGGTTCCGATTCTAGTCAACTCTGAAGCCAGGCTCGTCCATGGACTTACCCATAGTTTCATCAGGTACTCCAGTACTCTTTTAATAAACTCCCTTTTTGCCCAAGATAATTTTAATTGTGTTTCTGTCACTTACAACTGAAAGAGTCCTATTACAATCAGGCAATCCGTGTCTAAGGCCATTAATCATCGTAATCATACAGCCAACTCCCTTGCTCTGATTCCAAACACTGAACAACATCCTGATCATAGTGTGGCTTCCTATATGGTTTTTTTAAACAGAGAAAGGATGCTTTTATTAGGCTGACATGATAGTCTTGTGTGCTTGAAAATTTTATTTCTCTTTATAAATTAACTATTTAGAATTCTGGCTTTCCTTGTGTGTTAAATGAGTACAAATAAATCTCTGTGAGTCAGATAAATTCTGAAGCATAGATAAAATGGTATGTCTGGAGATACAAAACTAAAGTCCAAAAGCTGGTAAATTCACCAGGATATGCCACATTGCAAGGATGCTTGGAAGTTAGACAGCTAGCTTTCACCCTACATCACCCCAATATTGCCACACACGCCTTCTTCAGTCTTTAATGGTTGTAGTTATGATACACTTTGTAAGACAGAGAACTATAGATGGCTGTGTAAGATAAAAAAAAAGGAAAAGAAGTCTTATACGGGAGTTATCATTAAAACCATGATGTTAGTTAAACTATCTACACCTGTCCTAACACCAGTGGTAACATGTGTACATCAATAACAAGATGATATACCAAGCACCTAGAACCATAGTTTCTTAGACTTGAAAGAACTTTAAAGGACAACCATTTGTTTTATGTTTTGCCCAAGGGAAAGGGGAACAAATATTTTCTCATCTAGCTTCCTGGCAGCTAGAACAAGGACCTGTGACACGTACTCACCAAATCAGACTGTCCAATCTAAGAGCCTGAATCTAAGTAAGTGAGTCAAAGGAGCAAAGAATTAACTTGGAATTAATCTCATCACGGGCTGCAGGAGGAGTAGCATCTGTTATTTAAGACAAGTATAGTCACATTGGGCCAAGGCGTCTACTTGACTCTGTGTTGGGTTGGGAGGTGGAAAGACAGCTTATGATCACTCTGGGAAATTGTCTCATTCTTAACAGCAGCCACTATGTTTTTTAAAATCTTATGTTGAGCTGATATGGGCCTCCCTGTCATTCCCTCTTACTTCTAACTGCTGAATGAAGCCACAGAGACCAAATCTGATTGTTATTCCATAGCTGCTTGAATGCTAGGCCTACTTTTTAGAAGTCAACTTATAAGAAGCCAGTGGGCAGGAGGTGGAGAGGATAGATGAAATGGAGGACGATTTGAATCGACTTTTACTCCTGATCCAAGCCAAGCACTTGTTAAGATCCCACAGCTTTGTGAGTTCTTCCCTCTCATCAAGAACACAGCTTGATGTGACCCAAAGCTTCTGGTTTCTGCTTTGCCACTAAGCAGTCATGGAGCCTAGATACAGTCATTTAACAATTCTGCATTTAACTCCTCCCATTAGTGTCTGCTCCATAAATATATAAATATAAATATAAATAAATAAATATAATATATATATATATATATATTAGGATAGATGAATAAATGAAGGAAGGAAGGAAGGACTGGATTCTTTGGTTATTTCTTTACTCTGATTACCTGTCCTCTATACAATTAAAAAAGAAATAAACGACTTTGTGTGATTGTTAGAGTGGAATAACAGATAATGCACAGGAAAGTACTTAGATGGCTACAGAGAACTATATACATTTAAGTATGAAAACAATGTGGCATGGTTGCAAATGATGTAGTCTCTGCAATCTGACGACCAGGCATGAATTTAAAACCCAGCTGTGGTGTTTACTACGTAAGGAACTCTTATAAAGTTACTTTACCCCTCTGAGCCCCTTTTAATGGAGATCAATGCAGTATCTATCTTAAAAAATGAGAATTAGATAAAATAAGGCATGCAAAGTCCTTAGCTCAGTGCCAGACACAAAGTAAGTACTCATTAACAGTAGAAGAGAAAACAATACTATAATGATATTAATTAAACTGTGGGAGGGTGTGGCTCTCTGTGCTTTTTACATAAATTATTCAAGCTGCAGGGTAGAGAATGAATTTAAAGGGACAAGACTAGAAGCAGAGGAACCCAGTTAGGATACTTGTGTTAGCAACTGGGACTGTGTCAGTGATCTCTCCTGTGCTCCGGTCACAAATACCCACCTGCTATCTGACCTAAGCTCTTCCTCCTAACTTCACTGCCTCAGCAAACGGCCCCTTCACCCTCCAGTTGCCTAAGCCAGAAGGAATCAAACTTAAGTCTTCATTACCGCATAATTAATCAATGTTCAAGTAAATGTCAATTCCTTTAAAAAAAAAATACACATATCTGTCTGAAATCTGTACACTTCTCCTCCATAGCACCATCACTTAAAGTCAGGCCCTTATTGTATCCCGCCTTGATAAATTCAAGAATCTCCTGACCGCAATCTCAGTTGCCTATCAATCTTTTCTCTCCTTTCTAAACACAAATATGATGATTCCTCCTACTCATGATCAAAAACTTTTAACATCACCTACATGATGAAGTCCAAACTCCTTAACATGGTTTTCAAACCCAGCTTTTTTGGCTCCGACATTTCTCTCTAACTCAGCTGTCATCACTGCACATTTGTATTACTATAGGAACGAGGCACACCTACCATAGACCTGTCCATCCTGTCTTTGTGTGTCCTACATCCTAACCCAGGGTGCCCTTCTCTCCTACTGATTTGGCTGACTCCAACTCAGACTTCAGTACCCAGTTCAGGTGTCTCTTCTACCTGGAAGTCTTTCCTAACCTCTCAAGTATGAGTTAAGTGCTCCTTTTGCATCCCATGTTCACCCCTAGCATGTTGTAGTGTGTTGACTGGCCCATTTAACACTGTTCCAAACTCCCTTCTCCCTTGTCTTTTTCTACTTAGAAGTTAAAAACAATCTTGTAGCCAATGGTGGCCATGCCAGTCTACATAACAGGTGTAAGATGAAGATTCGGAGGAGGGTTTTCTTTTACCTCTTCACTGTCTCATTTCCTTCTGGAACAGATTGGTTTTTGTAGGCATGGCACCATCTTGAGACTATCAGGATGAAAGCTACTTAATAACCCAAGCATATTCCTTACTGATACACAAGTATTGATTGGTTGTTTTTCTGTCTTACATACTAGACAAACGAACTGTTGTCTTTGGTTCTGTATTCCCAGTGCCTTTTTCTAGTAAATAGTAAGCACTCATTAAATGGTTATGTTGAAAGAATTAATTCAGATTTGTGGGACATATGTGATTTCTTCTGGCATAATAATTCTTGGAAGCCATGTGAAAGAACAATATAAGGCTGACATATTAGGGTAATAATTTAACTATGTAGTGTCAAATACAGAATTAAATTAAATACAGATAGCAGCAAAGATTTCTGTATTTCTGGAAAGCTCTTATTCTGTAAAAACACCTCTGTTCAAAGATGTATAGTATAGTACTATCAAGTAGGACCAATTGAAGACTTTATTTTAATTAATTATAAATAATGCTATTTTATGAAAACTATATAAACTTTAAATATTATGAAGAGTAATACTAGATATACTGGATCATCATTAGTACATGGGATAAAAGGAAATGTCAAACTTAAATATAAATTCTACAACCCTGACATTTTAAAAATCTTAACCAATCATTTTGGGTTTCTGTTATTGTTTTAAATAAAAATTGTAAAGAATTGAGGTGTATGACATGATGTTTGAGATATATTTACATAGTAAACTAATTACTACAGTCAAGCTAATTAAATTTCCATCTCCTTACTTGACTACTTATACTTTGGTTTGGTAAGAACATCTAGGATCTACTCTCCTAGATAATTTCAAGCATACAATATAGCATTATTAACTATAGTACTTATGCTGTACATTCAATTTCTAGAACCTATTCATTCAACTTTATTGAAACTTTGTATCCTTTTACCAACATCTCCCTGTTTCCCTTACTCCAAAAGCCCTAGCAACCACCATTCTACTCTCTGCTTCTACAAATTCAACTTTTTAGATTCTACATATAAGTGAGATGAGGCACTATTTTTCTTTCTGTGTCTGTATTTCACTTAGCATAATGTCCTCTAGTTTCAAATGGCACGATTTTATTCTTTTTTAAGACTGAACAATATTTTATTGTATATGCATACCACATTTTTTTTACTCATTCATTCATCAGCAGACACATAGATTGATTTTATTCATTAGATATTGTGAATAGTGTTGTAATAAAGATGGGGGGGACAATAACGGTATCTCCACAAGACACTGATTTCATTCTCTTTGGATATATACTAGAAGTGATATTGCTAGATCATATGGTAGTTCTATTTCTAATTTTTTGAGACACTTCCATGCTTTTTTCCATGACGGTTCCACCAACAGTTTTAAGGGTTCCAATTTCTTCACATCCTTGCCAGTACTTGTTATCTTTTGCCTTTTTGATAATAGTCATCCTAGCAGGCATGAGGTGGGTGATATCTCACTGTGGTTTTGATTTGCATTTTCTTGATAATTAGGAATATTAAGCAACTTTTTATGTATCTATTGGCCATTTGTATGTCTTCTCTGGAAAAATGTCTAAGTCATTTACCCATTTCATCGGGCTATTTGTTTTGTATTTGTTTGTTTGTTTGCTATTAAGTTACATGAGTTCCTTATATATTTTGGATATTAACCCTTTATCAGATATATACTTGCAAATGTCTTCTCCCAATTCATAAGTTGTCTTTTTATTCTGTTCTTTCTTTTGCTGTGCAGAAACTTTTCAGTTTGATGTCTCATTTGTTTATTTTTGCTTTTGTTGCCTGTGCTTTTGATGTCTATCCAAAAAGCCCATTTCTAAGACCAATGCCAAGCTTTTCCCCTATGTTTTCTTTTAAGAAGTTTTATGGTCTTAAGTCTTACATTTAAGTCTTTAATTCATTTTGAGTTGATTATTATATGTCCCATTGTTTGATGGCTCATTTTTCCTAAAAATTTGAACTGCTTGCATCTCTGATGAATCGCCAATGACAAAACTGTACCTAGAGGTCTAATATTGGAAGAATTAAGCATATAAGCTTGATATTTAGAGATACAAAGGTTGTTTCAGTTACCTATTACTATAGCTTAAATGTTAGTAGCTTAAAATAACAACCATTTTGTTATCTCTAATTATTCTGTGGAATGATTCGCTCAGCTGTTTTTTCTGTTCCATGTGATGTCAGTGCTATGGTCATCCAGAGGTTTGGGCTAAAATATACAAGATAAATCAATCATGTGGCTGGCAGTTTGTTTTGTCTATTGTCTGGGAGCTCAGCTGGAGCTGTCAAATACAATGTCTTGATTCTACTCCATGTGGCCTCTCCATGTGTCTTGGGCTTCTCATAGCATCTCAGCTGAAATCCAAGAATCACAAAGTAGAAACTATCAATCTTCTTAAGGTCTGCACTCAGAAGTCCCAGGATCTCACTTCTGCCACATTCTATTGATCAAAGTCAGGCACAAGGCCAGCCCATGTTCAGAGGGCAAGCAAATAACCTCTGCCTCTTGATGGGAGCAGCAACATACATATACAGAAAGGGAACAAATTGCTGGGGCTACCTTTGGAAGCTAGCAACCACAAGGAAAACCATATAAGCCTGTCTTCATATGTTATCTTGAGGGCCTCATTGAGCATACCAGAAAACACAAAGAAACCTATCAGCTTAGTGAATATAACTTGAATGACCACTATAAAAATCCAATGAAGACTTCAAGAAACTAAAGAATGGTCTGAGTCAGCCATCAGTCCATTATGATGCTAAAATATTAAATCTAACAGGCACCAACCCATGTGCTTTCACATAAATTTTATTATATTATTTGAATTACCAGGCAAGGATAGCAATAGAATAGGTTATTGCTACCTTCCGTTAGAATAATCCTTTGCCAAAGCACACAATCCAAATTTTAAACCAAACCCAGTCAGGACCTAAGTCATAGCCCCAAATATTAATCCCAAACATCTCACTGAACCATTTGGTTTTAACATACATCAGCTAAGGAAGGATACCCCATAAGTAGAGGTAGTGCAGAGAAAAATGGCATTGAGGTTGACACCGAAATCATTTCAGCAAATTTGGCCAACTGGAAAACACCAGCCAAGCCGCCCATTCCAGGAAGCCCAGACTGGTGATATGAGCTAAGGTGAGACTTCTGCCTCACAGGGAAAAAATATCAAGCCAAGACCTAGGCATGTCTGAGGAACCAGTAGCCCAAGTCATCTGAGAAATGAAACATTTGGTTCAAAAAATTTAAAAAGGGATAAAGAACTTCTCACCAGTTTTTCCTTTATGAGCTTAGTGCTTATGATGTCTAATTTTATATGTCAACTTAACTGGGCCAAGGAATGCCCAGATCACTGGTAAAACATCATTTCTAGGTGTGTCTATCTGTCTCTTTTGCTAATCCAAAAGAGAGTAATGCGTGAATCAGCAGATTGAGTAAAGAAGATCTGCCCTCATCTGTGTAGGCAGGCAACGTTCAGTTCACTGAGACCTGAATAGAAAAAAGAGGAACAGGGAGGATAAATTTTCTCACTCTTTTTGCTCTGGGCTATCCATTTTCTCTTGCTCTTGGATATCAGAGATCCTAGTTTTCTGACCTTTGAACTCTGGGTCTTACACGAGTACTCCCTCCGGTTCTCAGGTCTTTGGAATTGAATTGGGAATTATACGATCAGTTTCCCTGGTTCTCAGGTCTTCAGACTCTAACTGAATTACACCACTGGCTGTCTTGGTCCTGCAACTTGCAGAAAGCAGATGGTAGGACTTCTTGGCCTCTGTAATCATGGGAGCCAATTCCCATAATAAAGTTCCTCATTTATATCCTATTGGCATTGTTTCTCTGGAGAATACTGACTAATAAAGTGCTCAAGGCCTGGTCTGCCTAAATGTAGCAGGTATTATTTCCATTTTTACAGAGGAAAGTGATGTTTAGAGAACTTAACTATGTACCAGAGTTCTCCCAGTTGACATATTCAGAGAAACCCCATAGAAGAGTGGCTAAGAGCATGAACTTTGGTGTTAAGCTGTTTCAGTTGAAATCCTAGCTCATTATCCCTAATAAACTGTGAGAGTTTGGACATGTTACTTGACTACCCTGTGTCTGTTTTGCCCTCCACAGAATGCAGATAATGATGAAAGCAACTCACAGAGCTTTTATAGGGACTCATGAATTAGCATATGTAAAACAATTAGAATAGTGTCTGGCACTTAATAATCACCGTAAGTATTTGCATTTATTTAGTATTACTTTTCCAACTATAAGTTATAGAAACCCAACTCAAACTCAATAAAGAAAAAAAGGAAAATACCAGCTCACTTAAAAAAGAATGTTATGGCCAGGCATAGTGGCTCATGCTTGTAATCCCAGCACTTTGGAAGGCTGAGGCAAGAGGATTGCTTGAGCCCAGGAGTTTGAGACTAGTCTGGGCAACAAAGCGTGACTTCATCTCTACAAAAAACAGAAAAATTAGCTGGACATAATTGCACACACCTGTAGCTCCAGTTACTTGGTGGAGGGTGGGGGGAAGCTGAGGCAGAAGGATCACCTGAGTCCAGGAGGTCAAGGCTGCAGTGAGCTGTGATCATGCCACTGCACTTCAGCCCAGGCAAGGGAGTGAGACCCTGACTCAAAAAAATAAAATGTTATAAGAATGGTCTTTTCCCACTCCTCTGCTTAACTTCCTTTAAAGATACAAGCTCCCCCAGAAGCAAGACATTCTCCGTAACTTGCAAACTGAAGCAGAGGAGGGTAGCTTCCCCAAAACTTCAGTTACTATCGTCAGAGTGGCTAGCCCAGATCTTGTGTTCAACACTTGGGCTTATGCAGACGAGACTAGGGTACAGAATCAGCCCATCCACCACATTATCTGGCTAAATTACACTGAACTGGGGAGAGGACGTTGCCCAGAAGAAGAAAGCTGGACACACAAAAATGAAAGAAGCTACAATGAATAAGATGGAGAATAAAGAACTGAATTCAGGGCTGTCTCACTCCCTTTTCGTGTCCTATTCACCACAGCACTCCCCACTTCATGTTTTCTTTCTTGTTATCCTCACCCTCATCACCACAGGCAACTTAAAAAAGTTGTTGTTTTTCTTCTGGAAAAATGTTCAACCAAACTGGGTGGCATTTCACCAAGAGACAAATCTGCCACGCAAGTGCCTAAGCAGAAAAGAAGTAAATGCCTTGCACTGTAGTTTGAGAAAAAGAAAAACCCTTCTTACTATTCATATGCAGCCCCTTTTGTCTGAAGAGTGCCAAAGGTTTTACAGATACTAAATGTCCCAGTGAAAGGAATAAATGGGAAGAATTTAAACTGTGGCCTAGGCTTGCTACTGCTATTGTGAAGTGTCCACTCCATGCACACGTGGGTAAGTGCTCTAGCCCAACAATGAACACGTAACTGCCTGAACTACTTTTGGGCCTCATTTAACTTGCCCATTTATGGAACTATAGATGTCTTTCTCCTGGAGCCATAAAATTTTAGAGCAGGAAAGGACTTTGCAGATCGTTTGGTTCAATCTCTTCATATTTCAGATAGAAACAACTGAAATCCAGGGAGGGTTATCAGCCGATACAAGATCATGTAGCAGGTGTATTGCAAGCCCAGAAGTAGAACCCAGGTTTCCTATTTTTCCCATACCATGCTCTCTGGAAACAGCACATGATTTGCAAAAAGCTACTCAGTGATTCAAAACACTATTAATTTCTTTCTTTTCCCACTGTATGAATCACACAAGTGTTTGGATGAGTTCCGAAAACAAGACATATTTAACATAAAATTCCAACAATAGACACTAATCACTATCACCAGGAGGCAATGAAATCTGGTACAAATGACAAGCTGTAATAGTTAGGGCTGACCTTGTACAAGGTCTACCTTGGGTACTTCTCCATCCTCCGGTACTCTTCTGCTGCCCTCAAACTGACCCAGGTTTTTGCAGACCGGCTTCTCACACAGCAAACAGCCCTAGGCCGGAATTGGTTCTTCCCTCTCAAAACAATTGACTTTTCCTGTGGGACATTATCCCAGGACCACATATGGTTATATGTGCAAATTTAAGCGAGGGCTTCTGAGAAATAAGATCTTCACATAAAATTATATTTATTACTGCATCTCCCTTTTAAAATTGGATCTGCTTGATATAGTTTTTGTTGTTGGTGGTGGTTCTTTGGTTTTGGTTTCTGATTGTTTGTTTAATAGTCGCACAGTCCAGATATTTTTATAGGGAAAACCTTATTTCTTTCTTTTTACTTCAGTAGCTGTAGGAAGTACAAATAGTTTTGGGTTACCTATCTACTGCATTGTATAGCAGCGAAGAAATCTAGACTTTCAGTGTACCCACCATTCCCACCTGTGCACATTGTACCTGATATGTGAATTTTTACCCCTCCCTGCTTCCCACCCTCCCCCTTCTGAGTCTCCAATGTCCATTATGCCATTCCATATGCCTCTGCAGATCCTTAGTTTAGCTCCCACCTATAGGACAACCTTATTTCTTCGAAAGAATTAGCTGAAATCATCTGGCTCTACAGACAAATCATAAAACAATTTTGTTTTAAACAAACAGATATGCAGGGTTTTTCTGATAATTAGTGAGTTAGTTTTCCATACCTCATAAAGAATACTTTGAAATTAAGTGAAAGTTACTCGAGGATACTCGAGAAGCTGTAAAAGGGCAAAGAAAGTCTAACCTTATTCATGTTCCATCTACTTTTCCTATGTGCCATAAAGGAAATGCGCCTCTCATTATTTTCCTATATCTTTACTGCCTCTATCCATGTAATAAAAATGATGTATGTTAGAGACCCCCTAAACATGAATCTGTATCAGCTTGAGACCAAATGGGCACTGTTCATGTCTGAGAGAGGTCTTTGAGACTCCTTGACTCTCACGCCTCCCGTCATTGACCAGTGTTAATTCCTTGGAATCTCATTGATGGAAATGAGAACAACTCTCAAGGAAAACAATAGCTTTAGTTCTAGACAAGCTCAACCTAGACTCAAGGTGTATAAATTTCATTTTTAAAGTTTAAGTTCTTGATGTCACTTTAGTGTCAACATAATTGCTCCCTATATTATAATTTATTTTTTATCTATCTCCATCTGTGACATATGTGGAAGAAATTATTACCACAGTCCTTTTCTTTAGTTAAGGTCAGTTAAGGTCAGGAGTCAGCTAAAGACCTTAGAGTGTCAAACATTCTAGTTGCTCTGATTTTCAATAGTTTCACTGAGATGTTTGCTACCAGTTTGTGGAAGAACAATGTTGTGTCCAAAATAAAGTAAGTGGGCCATAGGTTGAGTTAATGAGAAGAAGAAACAGACGGTCAAAGGCTATCACAACATAACAAACATTATCTAAAAATTAAGGTAAGTGCATCAAATTAATGTCTCCTTAATAACAAAGATATACCTTGATTCTTATTTCTTTCCCTTAGAGGTAACCTAAAGCTTAAATTTACATTATGATTACAGCTTTCTTTTATAAGTTGAAGCACATTATTTTGGTCCATTGAGCAAACTCATTCTTATTCATTGCCTTTTAAAGCTGACATTTAACTTTCACAGCTGTAAAGTTGGCAAGAGGCAAAAGATTATTTAATATTCAAGAGTGCAGATTCTAAAACACCACAGCATTCTATTGTACGGAACGTCCTGTAATTGGTATATAGTAGCTGAAAGAAAGAGTTACATATGGAATTAGTGGAGGACAGTTGGAGGTGTTTGCATATTTATTTCCTGTCTAATACTTGTGAATTAAATAAAATAAATGAGTAATTCTAGCAATTCAAATGTATAAGGGCTGATTTTCTAATTTGTTTGAATTCATTTGCCAAAACAGAATTAAGAACAGCTTTTTGGTTCTAAAGGCCTTGAACCCCTAAATCAAATAAGGTAAGAGTTAGCCAAACTCCCTTCTATTATAATTTGCCGTTCAACATCAGAAATAATTAATCTATTCATTCCAGATATAACTATGGCGCATTTGCTTTAGATCAGGCTCTCTGTTAGGCACTGGAAACAGAGCTATGACAGTCTTGCCCTTCAGAACCTTGAATTTAGCAAGAAAGACAAGAATGCAAGTAATTGCAACAAATATGAATAGTGTTAGGATAAAAGACATACACAGTACCAAGGGCACCCACAACCAGGAACCTAATCAAGACATGGGGAGTGGGAGTGGCAGTAAGTTTGGGATGATCTCTATAGGAGGTGGCATATGAGATAAGACTTGATGACTTCGGAGTCAAGATTGAACATACACATCAAATCTTGCTTCCTCAAAAAGCTCCACTAAAATCATATAAAAGAGACTTTTTTAAAAAAGGGAAAACAGAAGAAGGGGCAAGAGAAATAAAATTTGGAAGCTCAAGAGAAGATGGAAGAAGAAAATTGTTAGGGTCACACTTCCAGCAGGGCCTCCAGAATGTTAGGTCAGGCCCGCTGGAGACGTGGGGTATTTGGTGTACAATTCAGTGATGCATGAAAGATGAAAAGAATTGCACAGAAATTAGATGAGAAAATATAGTTTATTTAGAAAGTAAACTAGAGAGAGAGAGAAAGAGGAGAGTCACTTTCCCAAGGTGAGAGAGGAGGTCGACGCTTAAGAAAACATGGCCTGGCCATAGCTCAAAGAGCACATGGCCACACCATAGTTTAGCAAGGCAATGGCCACTGGTTGCTCATAGTTGAGTCCTTTTAATCCTTCCCTTTGAAGGGGAAAGTCATTAAGGTGACTGAGTGTTGGTCTGCTCCACATCATCACAAAGGGCCAGATAAACGCAGGTACTGACCTCAGGTAATAGACTTCAGGCAGATGAGTGGGTTAGTCACATGATCGCTGCCATGGTGGTGGGCTAGATGGGAGACAAGGTTGAGGGGTTTTTCCTGCAAGAGACTTGTCAGACATTTCTAATCCACAATCTTCTTTAGCAAAAATGTGGTCTTACTATCATTTCTATGACTTTAGCCAGCCAAGGGGTGATCTTCGACCTTCTGCTTTCTACAAGGAGCCTGAAAGTTTCCTAGAGATTTTTATGCTAAACCATGAATTGAAAAGTTGGACTGTTGAGCTGTCCTGGTCTTGCATCTGATGGAGATTTGCTGAGGGGGTGGGGTAGTCTGCCACTTGGCCCGCAGCAAAATGTGATTTTAAAATGAACACCTCCTAAAGCCTGCCTATTGGAAATTTATCTTATCTATTTCTAACCAGTGCTAGATTCAAAGCATGTCAAGGATAAAGTCTAAGCAAAAATGGTTGTGTTGAGGCAAAAAGACGATGCTAAACTAAATTTATTCTAGATTTCTATAGGTACCTTCATTTGGGCAGTTTCTGACTTAGCAAAAAGCTGAATCCTAAGTCCACAAAGGCCTTGCAGGAAAAGTAATCTGAAAAGTTAAGTAGAGCTTCAAAGTTCCTCCCCACTCCCAACTGCAGGGTAACTGCCCCTCCTCTACTCCAGAAACTAGAAACTTGTTTACCAGAAAGGGCAAGCAAAAAAGTACTGGATCAACAACACAATTCAATCAGTGACCATACACAATAAAAGATTCATGTTGATATTCTACCCCCATTCCCTTGCTCACTCTAAGACACAGGAACTAACTCTTCACCCTTCAGAAGGGAGATTGAGAAGGCTCCTCTGAGAATCTGACCAGTCCGAAAGGAAAGACTAAAATAGAGTCATGCCCAGTATCAATGTTTCGGTCAATCACAGACTGGACAGTATTTACTACAGAGGTCCCATAAGATTATAATGGAGTTGAAAATTTTCTATTGCCTAGCATCATTGTCATTATTGTAACATCATAATGCGATGCATTCCTCATGTGTCTGTAGTGATGCTGCTTTAAACAAACCTACGGTGCTACCAGTCATGGAAAAATAAGGTACATACAATTATGTACAGTACATAATACTTGATAATCATAATTAACAACTGTTACTGGCTTATGTATTTACTATACTCTAATTTTATTATTTAGTGTGTACTCCTACTTTTTTTTTTTTAAGTTAACTGTAAAACAGCACAGGCTGTTTTGACCTCCTTCAGGAGGTTTTCTGGAAGAAGGCATTGTTATCATAGGAGACAACAGCTCCATGCGTGTTATTGACCCTGATGATCTTCCAGTGGGACAAAATGTAGAGGTGAGAGATGGTGATATTGATGATCCTGACCCTGTGTAGGCCTAGGATAATGTGTGTTTGTTTCTTCATTTTTAACAGAAAAGTTAAAAAAGTAAAAAAAAATTAATAGAAAAAGCTTATAGAATAAGGATACAAAGAAAAATATTTTTGTACAGCGATACAAAGGTTGTATTTTAAGTCGCTAATACAAAAGAGTCAAAAGTTTTTAAAATTAAGAAGCTTATAAAGTAAAAAAAATTTACAAAATGCTAAGGTGAATTTCTTTTGGAAGAAAGAAAATTATTTTTTATAAATTAAGTGTAACCTAAGTGTACAGTGTTTATAAAGTCTACAGTAGTGTATGATAATGTCCTAGGCTTTCACATTCACTCACTGACTCACCAAGAGCAACTTCTGGTCCTGCAAGCCCCATTCATGGTAAGTGCACTAGACAGGTATACCACTCATAATCTTTTATGCTGTATTTTTACTGTTCCTTTTCTATATTCAGGAGTTTGGGACCAAAATTGCATGACCCTCAAGTCCTACCCTTCCTATTCACCTAATCCTGCCCCAAGTGACATTTTATTTCCTGGGATGAAAAATGCCCTCAAAGGAAACATTGTGCTGATGTGAAAGAGGGAAAACAGAAAACGGCAGAAGCACTAAAAGCCATCAACACTGACAGTCAAAAACTGAGCAGTGGAAAAAGTGTCTTGATAGGTGTACTGTATCAAATGGATAGTACTCTGAAGGTGAGTGAAGTTTAAACACGCAAAAATAAGTATACATTTTCTATAAATTCCAGGTTTTTGGAGTCCCCCCTCATAAGTAAAAATTCCTATCGCTTATCTGTACATTATGAAAATTTGTCTTCTTTAGAAAGATGAGTGGATAAGAAATTTCTTTTTTCTTTTGTAGTAAGAATTCATGCTGACCCCAAAATAAATTTATTTTATCAGTAAAAATCATAGTCTCTTGCTGGGCAGTCAATTCTCATAGGTCACAGTAATGTTCCATGAAGTGGCCACAAACACCGAGTCAACAAATATTGAACCATTGCTCTTAGAGAAAATACAGAGTTAGGTTTCTGTGAGCCTCTGGTCATAATATGTTTACCAATTAACCAATATGTAACTTGTTTTTTTGTGTGTTTCTGCTTCAAGGCAACTTATTTAATGTTTCTGATTTATTCACATGGCCCTGACTGCCAATAGCACTACAACTCATTCCTGAACAAAGCTTGTATTTTTTCTGAAAAGCACATTACAGCCTTCCTGCTCTTAGGAACATGATAGCACTTCAGCATGATGCTTGGGGGACATTTTAAACAATAAGATCAACAACAAAAAGCATAAAAGTCTGAAAACCATGGCATTAAGTAGACTGCGAAAAAGACACTTGTTTATAATATGAGAGCTGAAATAAGAAGGCAGGACATTACTTTGCTCAACCTCAGCTGGAGCTGTGCAAATCTGGTGACCTAAATTTTTGCTGCTCTGCACACAGCTATGAATGGCAACAACAGAACCACAAGTATTTATTTGTGGGTTATGAATACACAAATTTTAAGGAGTAGAACAATTTGCAAATGTGGAATCTGCAAATTGTTGTAGATAAGGATGATTACTATTGTCAATGCTATGCAAACTGATGGAAATAACTTAATGCTGTTGACCTTGGCACACCCCTCACACCTTGACCACTAGAAACAAACTTTGTGAATCAAGGAACATTTGTACAATCTGCATCGGTTTAGAGACTACTAACATTTTGCTTCGATCTGCTGGATGTCTAGTCAAGACAGCTCCAAAGCCTGTGGCAGGCAATCCAGTCACCCTGGAACAAAGTAACAATTTTTAGAAAACTTGTTAGACTGCCATGGATAAACTTTCAAAGCCACACAAAACTAATTTTGAGTTGAATTGTTATGATGATTTTTTTTTTTTTTTGAGTTGGAGTCTCACTCTGTCGCCCAGACTGGAGTGCAGTGGCCGCTCTCGGCCACCGCAGCCTCGACCTGCTGGGCTCCGGCGATCCTTCCGCCTCAGCCTTCTGAGTAGCCGGAATTACAGGCATGCGCTACCACGACTGACTGATTTTTTGATTTATTGTATAGATGAGGTCTCCCCAAATTGCCCAGGTGTGTCTCGAACCTGCGAGCTCAGGCAAACCATTCACTTCAGCCTCCCAAATCACGGAATTACAGGCTGAGCCACCGAGCCCATGATGATTATTTTTAAAGGGTTTTCACATTTGCAATTTTTATGCACTTTGCAAAATAAAATGTCCCACAAAGTATATGAAAATTTTAGCATTTTTATCATTACTTTGACGGTAGTTTTCACTAATTACAGTGTAAGACAAAGGCTATGTCATGTACTTCCATGAGAAGCACTGTGCCAGGAAGCAGGACAACAGCTATAACTAAGAAACAGTCCCTACCCTCAAATAACTCTCTATCTAGGATGAAACACATACATATAAATAACTTGAATGCAAGTCCCCTTGTTATGTAGGACATAAAAAACTCAGGGGGCAAAAATAAAAGAACAGCTTACCTAATTCTTACTGCATATCTGGCAATATTTCTATCACATTTCACATTTTATTTCAACACTATGAAGTACATACTTATATAATTCCTATTTTACAGGTGAACACACTGGATCATAAACACCAAATAACTTTCATAATAAATTATGGAGTTGGGGTTCGCCCCTAGATAGTCAGAACCCTGTTGTAGAAAAAACGAGTAAAGAGGAAATGATGGCTGGGGGCAGTGACTCATGCCTGTAATCCCAGCACTTTGGTAGACTGAGGTGAGAGGACCACTTGAGATCAGGAGTTCAAGACCAGCCTCGGTAACATAGTGAGAACTCATCTCTACCAAAAAAAAAAAGTGGGGGGGGATGACATTTTAGCTGAGTCCAGAATGAGTAGATTGCTGATTGGTAAATAACAGAGGAAAAGAGAATTCCACACAAAGGGAACAGCATTTGCAGAAAGCATGAAAGTTTGAGGCCAAAGTGCTTGATGTATTCCTATATTGTATAGCTGGGGCCACTATACTACTTTGCTACTTATACAAACCCTTTCCTGCATGTGAATGTTCTGTAAGTATTAATACCTTTCAATAATCCCAGAGCTCATTGTTTCCTCATTCAACAAGGCCTTGCTCTTTATTTCAGCCAATTCTTTGTTTAAATAAACTTGTGACATCTGTTCATGTGTTTCCGATATCCAAATCTAGAAAAATACAAGCACATATTTTTCTATATTAATTAATGAATACATTTCCTAAAATAGTCAGTTACTAAAACATATTTATATTGAAGTACATTAGAATTTTGTTGACTCTAGTTGACATTAAAAAATAATATCTCATCGCCATCCATTATTTCATCGTAAATATGTAAAAATGGCAAGTACTTACTGTGAGTTGTTGGAAAGTAAGAAAAAATTGGTGGTTTCTATGAAACAGAAAGCACTGTATTCAATTAAATAACTCTACCTATTTTCTATTTCCTTCTTTATCCTTCTCAGGGTTGGCATATCTTTGATTTTCTAAGTAAGAAAATATTTGTAGTAATCACTTTGTAAATCACAAAGACTTCAGATACCATCATCATCATTATCATTCATCATTATCTAATTCTCTATTATAGAGGACAATTCAGTGAATTATCAAGCAATTATTACTGTGGGGAGAAATTTGCAAATTGTAAGATGTACTCCAACCAATTGCAGAATAGCACGGATAGCATCTAAGGGATCTTAAGAACAAAAAATGGATGTAAAGGATTCAATATTTTCTCCATACAAAACTCTAGAAAATCACTAATCTGGAGGTTCAGAGCAGAGAACCAACACTCAACACCAAGAAAACCTGTTACTTTCCCTGAACACAAAGATTAAGTTCCCCAAGATATCCAAAGAAGCCCCAGAAAACATTAATTCTACTCTATTTTATGTTTAAAGGAAGAGAGACCACTCTTTAGAAACCTGGAGACTTTAAATGCAAGTGTATCATAGCTATAGTCAGATACCTTTTGTCCACTTTGGGTTAGTAATAAGGCTCTGCTATAGCTAGGAATCTATCCTAGTCAAAATAATTTTGATTAAAGTCTATATCCCTGGTCCACTGGTCTACTCCACGGCTCTCTAGATCCTTCGCTTCTCAGAGCACTGATCTCAAAGATCTCAACCTCTCGACTCCCAGTCCAGTTTCCCAGCTCTGATCCTCATACCCTTAGCTCAGCTACTCTTCCTCTTAGATTTCCAAGTTCATAAGTCAATGGTAGAGGACAATATATGAGGTCTCAAATATTTTAACAACAACAAAAAAATATATATAGGGAAATTATTAGTAACCACTATTTTGTCTGAAGGCATAATGTTGACTAAAAAAATTAAGCTTAGATATGTTCTGACCATTTTCAGCAGTAAAATATCTCAACAAATCAACAAACTCTTTGAAAGTATATGAAACAAAGATACTACCAAACATGAAATAGAAATGTTAAAGGAAATAGATAGTCATAGCATTAGTGGAGCTAAAGTTTATTGGGTGGTTATTCTGTGCCAGATGATGTATTAAGCACTTTGTATATATAATTTCATTAAATACTCAAAACAACACTATGAGTATTGAGTATCAATCATGGTCTCCAAAGGAAACAAACAATCAAATGGGGAACTGAGAATAATTTAATGAAGGATCTATGTATAAAAGTGTGGAAAGCATTAAGAAAATCAAAAAACAATGTTGAAGTACCATGAAGAGAGCAATAGTGGAGAACCATAGGATAGAACAATTACTGGAACCCAGAAAAAATTACAGCTGTAAAGAATGGGCTACCTGATAGTCGTGGCTTTCAGAACAGACATATAGCCACGGCCAAACCTTGGTCCTGCAGGGAGGAAACCAAAATGTCCAAGCTTACTCTTCTTCCCACCTCCAATCACCCTCCAGTTCTTCCAATGAGCCAACCCCTACAGAAAGCCAGAGGGCATAGGAGTTCCTTGAGGTGATCCATAAAGACCAGCCTCCTTGGTACAGAGCAGACTGAGAAGGGTGGAAAGAGAATCTAGGGGGAGTGGCATAATTTATTTCCATTTTAAGTAAGGGGAAAATGAGGATAAAACAGATTAAGTAATGCCCAGGTAGATCTGCTAGAAAGAAGAAGCTCCATGATTCAAAACTCATGCAATCCAACTCACTCATTCACCCAACTATACATATCTATGAAGAAACTATGCATCATAGTAGATTCTAGGACTGGAGCAGTAAACAAACTCCAGAGGCTATACTAGCTATAGATTAGTATGTCATAGTAAATCATGGGGATAATGGCAATCACAACAGCACATAGCCAGACACCATTCTAAATGTCTTCACATTAAATGCTCGTGACAACTCTATTATTCTCACTTCGCAAATGAGGAAATAAAAACATGGAAAATTTTAGACTTTGAACCAAAGTTACAGCCTATTATCTGGTGGGGCCAAGAATCAAGGAGAAACCATCTGACTCAACTCGAAATCCCACCTCTGTGTTTCGGGTAATAGAAGCAAATGGTATCCCCCAATACTAGACTTTCTTTCTTCATCAGTAATAGAATCCTCACTTTTCATCTGGTTAAATGGTATTGCATATTTTCCAGCTTCCCTTATACCTAGATATGACCAGTGACTAGTTCTGGACAATAGGGCATAGTGGAAGTAGAATACGACATCCAAGAAAAGTCTTTATATTCTTTTTCTCTTCCTGTTGCATGGGCTGTGAACACAATGGCTGGTTTCCAGCAGCCATCTTGGGTCCTGACGGGCAGAGCATAAAGTTGGAAGGAATCTGTCTCTGACAATGTGTGGAACTTTCCTAACAGTCCTGGCCTGTTATCTTCCAGACTTTTTACACAGAAGAATAAAACCTTATGTGAACAGCCTCTGTTGATTTGTGGTTTCTGTTGCATGTAGGCAAACCTAATCCTACACCATCTTAATGTAAAAAATCTCTTTGGTGTAGGAATGTTCATAACCTGACATAAGGATGGTAATTCATAAAAGCATGTCCATATGTTTAAAAGTCTTTGGGGCTTTATATATATGTATATCATAAACTGGAGATTGGCAATTTGGTATGTGAGATAGCTAAATTAACACAGCACAAACTCACAGGATAATCACTAACATTTCCATTCAATTTGCATAATAAATTCTAGCTTGAGTCAAATGATAATCTAAAAAATACCTAATGTATATAGGGCACTCACTTCATAATATCATTCTTATTCCCTGTTTTCCTGAGAATCAATTTGTTTAAGTCCCAATTTCTAGTCTTCCAGAATGAACTCACCCCATACGTGCTGCACTTAAGAAAAGCCAATAGACACATAAACTGGGTAACTGCTTCAGAGAACTAAGAGGTCACTTATGACTTCTCAAGTTACACGTTTAAGGATAGCCAGACTTGCTCTGCTAAGGATGATTTGCCTCTGGCAGAATCTCTATTGGCAAGTTTCATTTTATATGACCTCCAATTGACAATTATTTCTTGGGTTCTTTATAGACTCCAGAAAGCATACTCCACTGATCCACAGTGAAGGCAAAATTTTCTCTCTGATGCCTCAGGTTCTTCTGGAACCCTCTAGCCTACATAGCCTTTTGTCAAGTATGAGTGACATTCCAACCCATCAAGTTCCCCAACCTCCAAGAGATTCTTATCAAATTCCCTGGGTGGTCTTCTTGAGACCCCACCCTCAGGTTTGAAGGGAAGGGGACATTTTCCACTCCTATCCTATGGGGACAAGAGAAGTGGGATTCACAGCATGCACACTTTTCTCCAGATGACTCCTCCAAATTCTAAATTCTTTTGTCCAGATCTCTTCAATTTCAGTCTTGTTTGTTTTTAAACCTTCAAGGGAAACGAGAGACCAAGAAACCCCAAACCACTTACTGCCCAGATGATTTGCATGTTCTGCATGGATGGGTTGGCACCTCACTTTATAATAAAGGAGACGTTGGCATCTTTTATCTTAGATCTTCAGTCATAACTAAGGAATAGCCTTATTTTAGCCTGTTAAACAGCACTCCCCCACCACATGTAGCTTTTTTGCACCATCTCCAAAAAAAAAACAAAAAACCAAGATTTTGTTAGAAGGCTTTATCTTTAAAAGCCATCGAAAAAAGACATTCTTATTTTTTCAGTAGTTTTGCCCCTGGAAATTCTGGCTCTATTTTCACATGTAGGTTAACTCAGCGTACCATACATAGGTTTTTAAAAATGACAGAGAGGCCCCACAACTGTAACCATCACCATTTTGTGTTACTTGAACTTGTGGGGTGCAATAAGAAAAATAATTTCATTGTTTTTACCCACTACCTGTTCAAGCAAGCTTTTATAGGATGGTTCTTTTCCTGTACCTAGAAGAAATACATTTCGGACAATTTTCATTTATTTTTTCTAATTACTCTCAGATAACAAAACAATTTCTTGCCACAAAATAATTTTGATAAAATAATTAATATTTATAAAATAGTCACAAAAGAACTTCTAGTTGGCTAGTTGTCTCAGGAAAGAGAAGAGCAGGGCAGGCAAAAAAAAAAAAAAATAGAAAATCAGCCTCATCCCTCACCCCCACACCTCCTCGTACTGACTTGCCCAGCCCAAAACAGGCTGCAAGGGAGGAAAAGAAATGCTTTCACCTTAGGTGAAATTCATCATTTTGATGAAATATTTTAATTACTGAAATGTGACCAATAGACTTTTTATTATCTAAGAGTGACCATAAAAACTAAAGAACCTACACACGGTTCAAGCCAAGCATAAAGAAAGAACTAACTCCACAGAGTAAATAGGCAGCTGAGGCAAAGAATATAGATGTGTGTGTGTGTGTGTGTGTGTGTGTGTGTGTGTGTGTGTGTGTGTGTACATAATTGCACCATGTAAGTCTCATCTGTTCATTGCAACAGTTATACATACTTAAGCAAACTAATATACATGAAAAATAAAAACCTAGTTTCTCTAAGAGTTAAATTAAGAGTAAAATTATTGATGTAGAAAAGGAGCAGCAAAGGAGGAGGATAGGCTCAAAATGGCAGGTGGCCTGCTTTCATTCCCTGTAAATGACAGAGAAGATATTTGCTAGAATAAATAAACTGAGACATGCAGTAGAAAACAAGAATTCTTGGAACAAGAAAGGCAGATGTGATTATGGTGACACGGGAAAAGACGATCCAAAGAAGTTCAAGGTGAGCGTGCCGAAACCGGTGACATCAACCCCAAGCTCAGAGATTATGGAGACAGGAAGCAAGAGAGGACTCTTGCTCAGCAACCCACTGTCCCCAGACCTTCCTCTTCTTCCTTTCTCCTGGTTTAAGTAGTTCTCTTACAATGGCATTTAAAATCATTCAATTTACAAAAATTTGACTTATATGCCCTTTCAGGCGCTTAGATATGAATGTAGGAAGCATCTGTGAGGTTATACTGGTCAAAATACTATTCTACCAAGTCAATCAAAGAAAAAAATTAAAGAAAAAATACCTGAACCAATCAAGTAAATGATAATTGAATTTCTTATATCTGGTATAATGATATTCTTTTATATCCCTTTTAAGGTCATTACTTTTTGAATGTCAGATTTTTATCCATTAAAAAAGCTCATATTTAGGCCTATTTAGCTATTAATAATCTAGTCATAAAACGAATGCTAGTAAACTTTTGTACTATTCACTTATCTGCCACTTTAAAATCCAAAATGATTGTGATGCTGCTAATATTAGCCTAATCTGCCCATCAATGTGGTCGTGTTAGTTCCAGATATGCCTTGGCACTGATCTATTAGCTCTGTAAGAAAAATCTGTTTAACAAAATTGCTCCTATATTTTTTGTCCCCTTATGTCTCACAAGTTCTTTTTTTCTTTACACAGCATCATATGTGCTCTGTACTTAATCCTTCCAAGTGTATGGGATTCAATATGCACCTTCCTGAGAAATGGTATTTCTTTAGCTTCTCAGTGGCTCTAGGAGGGTAACATAACTGATTGTGACAGGGCCTATGGTAGTGCTGTGAGGATCCTTGGGTGAGGGGTTTTACAAATTGAAGAAACAATGATAGACGTCCTCATAATAATTTTGATTTGCTTGGAATTCACTCTGGTACAGATATGTGGCACCTGAATGAAGTCCCAACAAAATACCAGAGTTTAGAATCCCATTATTCATAATTGCTTCAAAAAAGACAGAGCAAACCCAGTGGCTTGGATTACAGTTCCCCTGTGAATCTAGTTCCTCCACGGCCCCACTCAGTTTCTTTAAACCTGAGGGACCACTGGCGTAGAAAACTGATTATCCACCACTGAAACTTGGGTGGTATATTTCCAGATCTCACCAAGAGATGGTTTCTTTAAGATTCAGCTCAGGCACCTCAAAGGAAGCAGTCCCTGAACCTCTCCACTGCCTACTGCAGTTCGGGGGCACCTCACAGCATCCTGCTCTTCTTCCTATCATAGCATCAATCATATCCTTTGTCACTATGGTTATGTGTCTCCATTTCCACTGTGAACTTTGTTTTGATTTATATTTCTTACCCTAGCACTTAGCTAATGCCTGGCGAAATAATGGGACCTCAAAAATGTTTGCTGCCGGGCTCGGTGGCTCAGCCTGTAATCCCGCGCCTTTGGGAGGCTGAGGTGAGTGGATTGCCTGAGCCCGCGGGTTCAAGGCCCGCCTGGGCAGCGAGACCTCATCTTTACAATAAATCAAAAAATCAGCCGGGCGTGGTAGCGCATGCCTGTAATTCCGGCTACTCGGAAGGCTGAGGTGGAAGGATCGCCGGAGCCCAGCAGGTCGAGGCTGCGGTGGCCGGGAGCGGCCACTGCACTCCAGTCTGGGCAACAGAGTGAGACACCAACTCAAAAAAAAAAAAAATGTTTGCTGAGTGTAGTCCTTCCTTCCTTCCTCCTCTCCTTCTTTCCTCCCTCCCTCCCTCTCTCTCTCCCTCCTTCCCCCTCTCTCTCTTCTTTCCTTTCTTCCTCCCTCCTTTTCTTCCTTTCTTCTTTCTACAAATATTTATTAAGTGCCCATTATGTGCCAGGCATTCTTCTAGAAACTAGGGATTCAACAGGGAACAAAACAGACCAAAGTCCTGCTTTCAATGGAGCTTGTATTCTAGTAAGGGAGACAGACAAATAAGTCTAAAATATTCTAGTAATTTAAGTCCATAAAATAAAGCAAAGGAGATAGAGAGGGATGATAAGAATGGGCTACTCTTTTACATACAAACAGGTAACTGGCTCATTGACTAAGTGGAAATTGGTAAGGGGGTACAATCAGAAAACAAATCTATTCTTCATCGCTGCCCACCCATAGTTATTTGGAGGGACTAGTCCTTTCTTGCGTTCCTTGATGAAATATAAGACAGGTTCCAGGGCTTATCTAGTCACTTTCAGATAACATAAAAATTCTCTAGCTACTTCTGTCCCTGAAGAGTCTTACTGAGATAAATAAACTGGCATTTTTCCAGTCCCACATAAACTTAAACTTCATTTAAAGATTCACTCCTCCACCTGGGGCCTGCTTGGCCTGGTCTACTGCAGGGGTACAGTTGGGTTCTTCTCAGTTGTCCCACTTGGACTTCTTCCCTATTCCCCACCACCTTCTGTCTCATTGAGGGTTGATGCCAAGAGTGTGAGGATATGAGGAAGCAGAGAGAGGTAACTGTAGGAATGGCAGAATGTAATCTTGTGTTGGTTTTCTCCAGTCATGTCTATCTTTGGCCCCCTCAGGCGGGGTGAATGTTCAAAGTCAACTTTCTTGAGATGTTCTGGTAGACTTTGGGATCCCCTCTGGGAACATTCATTGGCTTGTCTCATCATACAGGATGCTGGACTTGAATGCCCCTGGAAATCCAGCCAGCTCCCCACCTATCCCTACAAGAGGTGCTCTTGGACGGACTCTGAAATGGCTCCTTGTCATCTTCCTCTTCCGGCCAATATCTGAACCACAGAAGCCACAACTGGACCCAAGCACTCACACATCCTTGCCCAACCTCTGGGGGGCGTGGAGCTGCCTCCCTCTCTGCACTCTGCTTCTTCAGACAGATCACCAGATCTTGGGTCTGACGCTTCACCAGAAATTTAAGGAGCTTTGCAGATGAGACTTTAGAGCACACTTCTCAAAACCCTCTTTCTACTATCAAATTCCTGTTTTGATTTCTTGCATTTCAATCTTCTTATATCCTTCATGTGAGTTTTCTTTGAGGCTTTTGCATAAGTGTACTTCTTCACTTTGGCACATGAGGCTATTGTTTTGTTCTTAGACTTTTGAAGCCTTAGCCAAAATGCAGGCAAAGAGAGTCCCGTTTTAAATTTTGTCACAAATGATGTTCACATTAGCTGCAGCAACAGCATTTAAAAACGAAAAGACCTTTGATCAGCTCAGTGGAAATGCTGGTGGACGTAAGAAGCAGGCACTCAGCTACAATCTTGCAAACAAACAAAACAAAACAAAATAAAAATGGTAAAGAGGCATTCAGGAGGGAAAACAGATGGGAACAGGGCTAGCCAGCATGTGTGTGGACATAATGCAGGAAATAGGACAGAAGTTATAGCTAAGATGTAAGAAATCAAAGCCTCAACACATATGCAGTGAGATACATACAATACCCAAGCCAGAGCAAAAAATAATCAGCTTTATTTTCTGCAAAGAGGATGCAGTGTGAGGAGTAAAAAGGCCAATGAGCTAGAAGTGGAGCAGTTTGGTATTCCAAGACACAGTTTGGAAAAGTTTCTAAGATTTCAGATTTTAGAGCCAGAGAAGAAAGATGGATTTTAATTTTCAATACACTTTGTAACTGTTTGACTTTGTACCAGTGATTAAGCTTCACTCAGTCCCAGTTTTCTTATCTATACAATGTGGGTCATGTCTGATACCCGCCTGAAGAGTTGTCCAGAGAATGAAATGAAGCACTTTTAATGTAAACATCTTATTGAATTGGTCCTATTGCATCAGTAAGATGCAATCATGAAGCAATTTTATTTTAATCAAACCTCCATTGCCCTCCCACATGAAAATCTTAGGCAAGTCTCATGGTTTTCTGGGCCCTTCAAATCTCAAGAGGGATTTTAGTTATGAAAGTTTCAAGTTCAGTGAACTAATCAAAATATATAACTGTAGTAGACAGGAGGTGCCACCTGCTTTAGGCCTGGAAGCTTGCAGTGGGTGGAGCCTGGCTGTCTCCCTTCATTTCCCCTCTAGGGCCAGGCTGATGGGGAGAAATCAGAGTGCCCTTGCCCTCTTGACCCAGTGCCCCTGGGCTTGGATGGCATTCAAAATTGACTCCTCTTCTAGGACACTTTTTTCTATTTTAATTCATGGGGTAGATGTGCAGGTTTGTTACAGAACATTGTGTGATGGTGAAGCTTGGACTTCTATTGTGCCCATCACCCAGGTAGTGGTCATGGTACCCGGTGGATGTTTTCAGCCCTTATCCCTTGCTCTATCTCCTCCCTTTAGGAGTGTCTCAGTGTCTGTTTTTCCATTCCTTGTGCCTGTGTGCTTAGAGTGTTTCTCTCCCGCATATTAGAGAGAACATGTGGTTTTCAGTTTTCGGCTTCTGTGATAATTCGTTCAGGATGATGGTCTCTAGCTGCACCCATGATTTTATTCTTTTTATGACTGCATAGTATTCCATGTGTCACATTTTTCTTTCTTTCTTTCTTTCTTTTTTTGAGTTGGAGTCTCACTCTGTCGCCCAGACTGGAGTGCAGTGGCCGCTCCCGGCCACCGCAGCCTCGCCTGCTGGGCTCCGGCGATCCTTCCGCCTCAGCCTTCCGAGTAGCCGGAATTACAGGTGCACGCTACCACGCCTGGCTGGTTTTTTGATTTATTGTAGAGATGAGGTCTTGCTGCTCAGGCGGGTCTCGAACCCGCGGGCTCAGGCAATCCACTCACCTCAGCCTCCCATTTTTCTTATCCATTCCACTATTGATGAGTAACCTAGGCTAGTACCATGTTTTTGCTGTTGTGAATAGTGCTGCAATAAACATGCACACTTTTTGAAGAGTGATTTGTGCTCCTTTGGGTATATACCTGGTAGTAGTATTGCTGAGTTGAGTGGTAGGTCTAGTTTTAGTTCTCTGAGAAATCTCCAAACAGTTTTCCACAGGGGTTTTACTAGCTTGCATTCCACCAAAAGTATAGGAACATTCTCTTTTCTCTGCTTCCTCGCCAACATCTGTTGTTTTTTGACTTTTTAACAAAAGCCATCCTGACTGGTATGAGATGGCATCTCATTGCGTTTTTGCTCTGCATTTCTCTGATGATTAGTGATGTTGAACATTTTTTCATATGTTTGTAGGTCACCTGTATGTCTTCCTTTGAGAAGTGTCTTTTGTCATTGTTTTCAAAGATTCTCTCACTGAGGACTTCCAAATGCAGCTTACTGAAAGTCAGTCTCCTCCTGGCCGATATAATTCCTTCCCTGAGCTTTGGGTATTGGGAGGGTCTCTTGTGCTGGGACTCTTTGCACCACCAACCCCCCCCCCCCTCCTACCCCCAGGCAGCCTCTTTCAAGGGGTTCTGGTAGATTCTCTCCAGTGGGTCCCATGAGTGAACTCAAGCTAACTCACACACTCACAAATGCTTGGTCACTGCTGTCCCGCTCCCCCCCCTTGCTCTTTCTCTCCCTTTCTCTCTCTCTCTCTCTGCCACCTCAGGCATGACCTTTCACATTTAGGTTCTCAGACATAATAATACCTACTTCACAGGGTCATTGTGGAGGTGAAAGGAGACATCTAGCAAGATGCCACTGCAGCATGCACAACAGCATCATTACAACAGTAACAGTTCCCTAAGCACCTGCTATGCGCCAGGCACTGCATCAAGTACTCTGCTTATTTCACCTCATTTAATTGCCCCAATCGCCTTATGAAGCAGGTACATTTCACAGGCAGTGTTGCTGAAGCACACAGTGGCTGTGACCTGCTTGAGTAACAGAGCTAAGGAGGGGTGGGGCTGCAAAAATGCTCCCCCTTCTCGTTCTCATGTGTTTCACTAGGACAAAGATTCCAGACTTCAAACAAAGGAAATAACAGCAAATACTTACTGGGGGTTCATCACATCCAAGTCGCCGATATGTTGAATTACACAATTTTTTTACTTCCTCAGGACCCTCTATGTCATAATCTTTGGGAAAAGATTCTCTGTCACAGTGCCTAAAGAAAAAATAGGAGCCTATTAAGGAATAACTCTTATTAATATGTATTTATTTCATTTAAATTTTTAAAAATTACCCAGTGAAAATGTACAATATTAGTGGCATTCTTTTAAACATAAATTTACTGGATTTGTGACATACAAAGTATTTTCCATCTCTTTTCATATAATGCTGAGACTACTTCCTAAAAGCAACTTAGCACATGTGATAAAATTAACAATCTCACAAAAACAATACTTATCCAACACAGTAATTATTCAGTGACTCCAGTGAACTGAGTCTTATTTAATAATGTAGATTAGTTACCAACAGTACATTTTAAAATAAGACATGGTAATATCTTAGAAAGGCAACTTGCCACTTTAGAAAGTCTTTCTACCATGAATTTTAATTACAATTTTTTTCAAAATGAGACAGCAAAGTGTTTGTTCATATTGATTTATTACCTGTGCTTCCTGCTTTTAAAGAGGGTATAAAGGAAGCTGACAATTAAATATAAGCTAGAATAAAACAGTTCTTAAAAATGTAGATGGAAGAACAAGAGTACCTGCATAATCAATGTTTGTATACTTAATCCTGAATTGTACCCCACATCTTTATAATTTTTTTTTTAAATGTAGATGGAAGAGGGAAAAACATTCCTGGACCAAAAACATCTTGACCATAAGAGTGGTTAGCGAAAATAAGAAAGGAAGAATGTGGGGCACAGGGCAAGAAAAGGGAAGTGAAGTAGATGACCACAGAAGCAGCTGTTTTGATAGAGCTTTCTCAAGTGAAATAAAGGACACAGAGACCAAGCACTCCTCAGACGTGGCCTTCCTGTAAGGGATACAGGACTAGGATTTTTTAAGGGATACTCAGGTATCCAAGAATTCATCCATCCATATGCTTATTTATTCAGCAACTATGTTTACGTGCCTCCCACGAGTCCCAGGCATTTCACCAGGTACTGGGAATGCAATGGAGAGCAAATGTGACGCAGTTCTGCCTTCAGTTGCTTATAGTTTGAACAGAGAGTCAAGACAATTCTACAAGAAAGATCTACAATGTGATGAGTGTGGGTAGAAGGTTGTAGAAGCAGAACAGCTTCCCTTAACCCAGTGGGACACGCAGCATCGACATCATGAGACCTTTTAGGACCTGTCTCCCTCCCATCCTATCCCACTGTGTTGGGGCTCAGCCCCTGTACTGCATCCCCATAGCAACCGGCCTCCCCACCTCTGAGTATAGGAGCAGAGCTCTGTAGGAGAGCCTAGCAGCAAAGGAACCCCAGGTGGGCCAGCAGGCAGAACGCCACACGTGATCCCTCTTCCCTCCTTACATCTGAGCATCACATTGCAAAACACTAAATGCGTTTTTGCAGCCTACCAGCATTTCACGACAGCCTGACAGGAAGCTCTCACTAAGTCCTTAAAGGGAACATTGAACAGCATCAAGAACCAGGAGCGGTACAGTGAATGGGACCGTGGGTTTGAGTCTTTATTCAATGAGGTCCTAGCTGTATGACCTGGAGCAAGTGGTTTCCATTTTCACATGTATAAAATGAAGATAGAAATGATAACACTTAAGATTTTAATAAGGATTAAAATGTAAAAATAAAGTAGGAGGTCCTTCATATGCTGTAAAGCACTGTAAGCATCTATGTGTAGTAACTACTAATTGGGCTCCAAAACCTGGCATATAGCAATTGCAACTTTAGTTTTCCATAATTGAACTTAATTTCTCTCCCAAGTTCTCATTTTGTCAAGTGAAAAAATTTGACTCTTGATCAATTCGGGATTTCTTCCAGCTCTGAAGGGGTATGTGGGGGGCCTTGATGACAGGAATTCATCTTTGCTGTCATTCCTTCTTGCTTGCATCTGCAGAAGCATCCTCTTTCTCCTGTGGTATTCCATTTGAATCCATGCAGGTCTCTTGTCCTGCTGGTCTTGCTATTACAGAGTCCTGGGTAGAGTACACTTTGCCACAAGGTGCCACGCTCTAGCCCATCAACATCTTTCTCAAGTTTCTTTCCACCCAGGTTCCAAGAAACCCAGACACCATCACTGGGTTATTTACCTGACCCACCATCAGAAAATGTGTTTCACCTCCCCAACACTCTGGGCTTGGGGACATGTGAATGTCCCACCCTTCAGTAGTTCCACAGATACTGCCCTGGAAATGTGGGGGAGGGAGAGAAGCAATGATCGATCCCATCTGGCTCCAAGATTTCCAGAATCTTAATTCAGTTTCAGGATCTCAGACAAATCCAGTCTCAGCTTCCCCTCTTGGCTTTCTCTTTTCTTTGTCCATTAATTCTTCCTTTACTATGGGACAGGGTGGCCTGGCCTGACTCTTCATCTGTTTTCCCAAATCTATAGTGCTCATCCTAAAACCCAAGTTTTTAAACTCCATATCCAAGAATTTGACTCTTCCGCTGCCCCCTGGGTCATTCTTTCTCAAGGCAATAAAACCAGAGTACCTCCCTATAGCATACAAATGAAAGGGGAAAGTATCAGCTAATATTTCAATGCACTAATCCCAGGGTTCATTTCTTCATTAGACACTGAAGAAGGTATAGTGCTATAGTGCCCAGGGCCCACAATACTTTTAGGAACCCACAAAAATGTTTCAATTATTTTTAACTCAGAAAGATTAGATATAATCCATCTTAGATTATACCTGTCTGCATATCATCTCAGTCATAAACTCTCATTTCTTTTTTTTTTTTTGGTCAGAGTCTCACTCCGTAACCCAGGCTGGAGGGCAGTGGCATGCTCATGGCTACCTCAGCATCAACCTGCTGGGCACCAGTGACCCTTCCACCTCAGCCTTCCAAGTAGCTGGACCATGCCCGGCTAATTTTTGATTTATTGTAGATATGAGGTCTTGCCAAGTTGCCCGGGCTGGTCTCGAACCCACGGGTTCAAGCAATCCACTTGCCTTGGTCTCCCAAAGTGCTGGGATTATAGACTGAGCCACCGAGCCCGGCCTCTAACTATGTTTTTAAAGAAGGAAGGAGCCCATGAAGGCAAAGATACTTACAGAACATGAAAGTCAGCATGTAGCCCTGATCATCACACCCTATATAACTAAATTATTACAAAAGATGCAGATATGTTCCTTTTTCATATAGCAACCTTAGATAGCAGCCATTAGCCTAGCATTAAACACATGAATCCATAATGAAAGCGTTTCTTTGGAGGACTGAGCCAATGTAATTGGCATCTCTCAGGCCTGCCAGCTGCCCACGAACGGTGTGGCCATGTCCTGCTAGGCTCTGACAGATTTACAATCCAAGAAGAGTTACCTTACTTTCCAAAGGTTACCAGCATAGCAGAGAGAATGTAGATGTTTAAAAAGTATAAAATGTACTATATAAAATACAGTAAAATATATACTATAAAATAGAAATGTATATTTGCTATGCGTAAAATACATTTACTATGTATAAAAATATTTTTAAATGATTAGGGTGTTGTAAAGGAAACAGGAGGCCAGATCCATTCTCTGTCTTTTTTATATTACATCAGGTAAACATTGGCTTGTGCCTCAGTTTCCCTGAGATGAACTGAGAATCATAAACGGAGGAAATAAATGAATCAATGGACTTAGAGTCTCAAATGGAAGTGACATAGAAATGCAAAATATTATTATGTGTAATGATATTGTATCTAGCTACGATATGCTTTAGTTGGGTATTTTTAAATGCTTTGTCAAAACTAGTTAAGCTTCATAGCATCCTTGTGATTAAAAATACATATATAAATAATCAAGGTGCAAATATATACATATGCTTTATATAGTCTCACTCTCCTTGCTACCTACATTTATTTACGGTCACCAAACAACTTGCCATGATTTGTCATTTATCGCAAGAAAAATTCTTCAAGAGAAAAAAATTTAATAAAATAAAATGTAGAATGCCTCTAGAGCAGTAACTTTTTTTTTTTTGAGGTGGAGTCTCACTCTGTTGTCCAGGCTGGAGCCTTCCAAATAGCCGGAACTACAGGTGTATGCTACCACACCCAAGTTGCCTGGACTGGTTTTGAACCCATGGGCTCAGGCAATTCACTTGCCTAGGCTTCTCAAAGTGCTGGAATTAGGCTGAGCCACCCAGCCTAGATATAATTTTCAGACTCTTTGACCACATACCCTAGCAAGGAAAATGTGACATCTTAATCCAGAATATGTATATGTATTTCCATGCATAAAATTGAAACCAAAATTTGGCAAAACATGAATTTGAATACTTTTTATTCTCTTACATTTTATTTTGTATTGCTGTTGTCAATCCACTAAATTGAGTTTACAATACATTAATGGATTGAGACCACAATTTGAAAAATACTGCTGTAGACTAGTGAGTCTCAATTGAGTTGGAGGAAGGGGTCCATTTGTGACCCTATCCCTACAGATAATGCAGACCTTTGGCAATGTCTACAGACAGTATTTTGTTTGTTGGTTGGTTGGTTGATTTTTGTTTTTGTTTTGTTTTTAGTTGGAGTCTCTCTCACTCTGTTGCCCAGACTGGAGTGCAGTGGCATGCTCCTGGCCACCACAGCCTCAACCTGCTGGGTTCCGAGGATCCTTCTGCCTCAGACTTCCAAGTAGCTGGAACTACAAACACACACTACCATGCCCAGCTAATTTTTTGATGTATTGTAGAGATGAGGTCTCGCCAAGTTGTCCAGGTGGGTCTCAAACCCACGGGCTCAGGCAGTTCACTCACCTCAGCCCCCCAAAGCATGGGATTACAGGCTGAGCCACTGAGCCTGGCCTAGAGACAGTTTTATTACTACTAGGGAGGAGAGTGCTACTAGCATCTAGGAGCTAGATGCCAGCTGCTAACATCCTACAATGCACAGGACACCCCACCACAAAGAAATATCCTACCCAAAGTATAATAGTGCTGAGGTTGAGAAAGCTCTAGAGGACAGCTGCATCCCATAATGCTAGTGGCTCCCAAACCTAAGTGTTTCATGGAGCGGCCAAACTTCTCCCCAGTTGGGTGAGACCAACATAAAGCTGTCAACATTTTATGTTGACAAGAACATTCAAAATAAAATAATCATCTATCACCTTTGTTGTCTTACATTGTCTTTACATTTTGTATATCACCTTGGAGTAATAAAAAAGTCATCCTTGACCAGCGCTGCTCTGGTTTACAAACTGTCTTTTGCAAATATTAATTCACCCAGCTAGTCAGCAATCAGTTCAAGGCCAAAGATGTTTTCTGTGCTGCTGACTGAAGAAAGAGCTGTATCTTAGAGGCCAGGTATGCAGGTACAGGGTGCAATTCTTGCTGGGAGGCAAGCCCACAGGACTTCCTGCCAGCAGAATCAGAATTTTTCTTGAGAAGCAGATCCTTCTTCTGAGAATCTTGCTCTATGAAGCCTAAAGCTGAATACTACAGTTTCTTTAAGCGAGAAATCCTCACATGAGACATACTTAATGACAAGCAAATGAAGCTCATTTTATCTATGCTTCTATAAGAGAAATCGTATGATAATTGTTAAACCATTTATGGGAGGAGTTTTGGACTAGCCTCTGCACTAGGCCCCACCAGACCAGACCAAACCAGAATGGAATCACTCGTGCTAAGTGTCATATAATCGAACTGAACTTTGAAATGGGTCTGCTTGAAAACAAACAACAACAAACCAGGAAATTGCAGTCTACTTTAGTCAGTGTAATAAGGAAGTCCCCTCTGTTTTAATACTATAAGGAAAGTAACTTCTGAAATGACCAACCTGGTTTTTGTTATCTATTTCTCCTTTTTTCAGTCCCTTTCTGCCTATAAAACCAACCTTCTTTGCTCAACTCAATGGAACACTCATTCTACTTGCATAGAATGATGTGTTGCCAGATTCTAGAATCACAAATAAAATAAAACTAGGCCTTAAACTAAATGTATCTTGACTTTTTGACACTGTAAATAGAATGAGGAACAGGAAGAAGGATAGAATCTGAGCTGAAAACTGTATAAAAAGGAGCTTGGATGAATTAAAGAGGATTAAGGTCAATAAAATCCAGTAGGACAAAGACCAGCACAAGCAGTTTCCATTCTGGACAAATGCCCAAATAGCCAGTTAGTGTATAGCTTCTAGCCACCAACCCTACAATCACCTGAACCTTTCAGATCCCATTCTTACTATGATGCCCTTGGGCCTATGTGGTGTCATGCCTTATCAAGTAAACTGGCAGAATCTGTTTCTGGACACTTTGGAAACTCGGGGCTCTCACCAGAAGAGTTGGGTGATTTCACGTCAAATTGGATCTGTGAATCATCATTGAGTAAACACTTATAATTCACCAAGTGAGTTGCAGAACTGAACAAACTGGACTCCAAAACTGTGGGTCATGCAGGGACCTTCAGCTCCCCCAGTCTGTCCCAGGCCAGAGGGGTGCAGCTCCTTGTCAGTAGAGTACAGGCTGGGGTTAGACCATAGTATTCTCCTTACGGAAAAAGGGACAAGGTCACACTCTGTAGTTTCTATGATCATATGTTTATACAAGGGAAGCAAGTGGGAGGCTGCAAAAAAAAACCCCATATCTTTATCACTTCCCTTCCTTTCACATAGTTTTATAATTACCCATTAATGTATCTGCCTTCTCATTAGATTGAAAGTTTCTTAGACATAGGGATTATTTTTTATTCATCTTCATGATCTCAGTGCCTAGCATAGTCTGACACATTGTGAATGCTCATTAAGTCTTAAATGATTGATTGATTAAATGAATGTTCTTAGATTTTGTTACTGTCACCTTAATATAAATGATCAAAGCAAAGCCTTTCAAATGTGTCCATAAAAATAAAGAGTATCCTGGCTCGGCCTGCAAAAGCACACATAAAGAAGGAATGATTCTGCATATAGAAATGCTAAACACTGACTTGTCTCCAGAGAAATTATAAATCTACTTGCCGAATGGGAAAACTCTCAACATACATATGCATACCACTGATTGCAAAGAGGTTTGAATTTGAGCAATATTTGACATCAAAACAATGAAAATCTGAGCTGAATTCTGGCTTCTGGTTACTTGACAAGAGATATATTTTCTTTGCAGATTTCAAAGATGTTTAAAATGTTTAGTTAAGACTCCAGATGGCAGAATACATTAATTTTAAATTTTAGAATGATTAATGTAGTTCACAATGACACTGTCAGCTATTGTATTTTCTGATGTAAATCTAGCCCAAATGTGAAGAGAAAGATGCCTTTTCTATTAGGTTTCATAATCATCTGCTCTCTAGGACTTTAAAAGAAAATTACCCTTGAGAGTCAGCTATATTCCTTAACACAAAAAAGCATAAAATCAATACAATCATGGACTGCAAAGAGGCATCTGACAATCCTCTTTAAAGATTTCCTGGGCAAATGATTTACATGCCAAGGAAGTGTTATTTGGTGCCATATCCATCACACTGACATATGAAGACTTTTAGGTGTATTTGCAGAATCATAAAGAAAGTCCTATGTTCTTGGGGAAGATGGTGACATTTCAGACTTATCAAGAGGGACTTTTTTTTCTCAAAGTGTTTCATGCTGTATGTGATTTGTGCATCTATAACCATGATACTGCAGAATTTGAAACTTAACTGCACTCAAAAGAAAACCATTTAACGGAGGCAGATAAGTGAAGTCATTTTCTTCCCTCAACATATATTGAGTGGCATGTAAATAAGACATATCATTATTATGCATTTTCTTCATAGAAAAAACAGGAGGCTCTGTGGAGAATATTGAAGGAAACAAAAGGAATACAGCAGTCAGAGGCTTTCTCTTTTTTTTTTTTTTTTTTGCATTGGAGTCTCACTCTGTCACCCAGACTGGAGTGCAGTGGCACGCTCCCGGCCACCGCAGCCTCAACTTACTGGGCTCAGGCAATCCTTCCACTTCATCCTTCCAAGTAGCTTGAACTACAGGCGTGAGCTACCACACCTGGGTAATTTTTGGTTTATTGTAGAGACGAGGTCTTACCAAGTTGCCCAGGCGGGTCTCGAACCCGTAGGCTCAGGCAATTCACTCGCCTCAGCCTCCCAAAGTGCTGGGATTACAGGCTGAGCCACCTAGCCCAGCCGGCTTTCTCTATCTTAACTGTTTAGTATTAAATGTCGTCCATCTGAGTAACTAACCCCCAAACACGTGACTTTGAAAACAGCTGAAGGGACACATATTAAATGGGGTGATACTGCAATTGATAATCCCACCTGGGATACTTTTAGAGGGAAATAAGTTGCTAAGTACACTGGGAATGTGAAAACCAGGACAGGACAGTCCTGGTCGAGCCAGGATGAGAGCATATTTCTATCACCCTATTTTTAGACACCCGGATCTCAATTATCTTCAAATCCCAGAATACTTCAAGGGGTTTCTTTGATCCTCCCCTACAGAAACAGCTTGCAATAGCTGGCTAAAGACACTCTGCTTGGTGGAAGAGTAGGACTATAGAGAGGAAGTTTTAAAAGTATATCATGTTAGTAATTACCGTAGTCTAAAAACAATTTGACAGTGTATCTGGTATGGAGTGACATGGAGATCAGTCTCCAAAATAAAACAAAAAAGAGAGACATCTGATTACCTGTGTAAGTTCCTAGTCCTATTGTCTTAATATTGCTGGCTTAAATCATTTGAATTTATTACTCCAGAACAACATCAAAAGAATATATTATATGTGAGCTTAAGGCCCATTGTAATGCACACCTCTGTGATTTCATGAGCTATACATATGGAGTAGGTAATACAAGGTTCTTTGGTTTCAGAACAAACTGGTTCATTTACATTGAAAAACAAGTTTTCATGAGTAGAATCTAGAATTAAAGCAGACTTCCATTATGAACATGGTTACACCAATGCACGTTCTTTTCCTTTTCTTCCTAGAAATGGTTCAAAAGCAGCAAAGGAAATGAAAAAATTAAAAGCAAACTAAATTTTTGGCAAAACCAGAAGTTGTAATTTCCAGATTATATCACATATAAGGGCTATCAAAAGCAGCCATGAGCCAGTCAAGGCCAAATGGAAGAAGTGCAGACAAGAGGCTGTGACAAGAAGTCTCGGCGATGAGACTGCCCAAAGGTGGAACCTCTCCAAGTGCCAACCATATTACTTTTTCTGTGCTTGCACAGATAAACTCTTTCACCAAAAACAATAGAAAATGTTAGATAAAAAATATTTTTAAAAATTCTGATACATTAAAAGTATATAAGAGCTGAAAATCCAGTAAAGAATTTCCAGGCCAATTTTTGGGTGAAAGCCTGGAATCAACCAAAGAAATAAGCAGAACTTCAAACCACCAGAGCTACTGATGTCCCCAGAGTGTTTGCCAACACTGCATGTGGAAAAAGGTTTCAGGGCTGGAGGAACAGAAATCTAGCCCCAGAGCCAAGCTAAGGAGGAGAGTTTTACAAGAAAGACATTTTTTTTTTTTTTAATTGGAGTCTCACTCTGTCACCCAGACCGGAGTGCAGTGGCTGCTCCCGGCCACTGCAGCCTCGACCTGCTGGGCTTCGGCGATCCTTTAAAGCGCCTCAGCCTTCCAAGTAGCTGGAACTAAAGGCGTGCGTTACCACGCTTGGCTGATTTTTTTATTTATTGTAGAGATGAGGTCTCACCAAGTTGCCCAGGCAGGTCTTGAACCCTCAGGCTCAGGCAATCCACTCACCTCAGCCTCCCAAAGCGCTGGGATTACAGGCCAAGCCACCGAGCCCGGTTTAGAAAGACTTTTATATGTGATAGACATTGTGCTTACCCATACAATTTCTCCTTCTTTCCTGGGAATACAAGAGGTTGTAATTTCTACCCTTGCAGTTTATAGGGTCATTTGACTAGTTCTTGCCAATGAAATAAATATAAGTAGAAATGGTACGTGTCATTTCTGGGCTAAGACAGCAAAAGCTCTTACACAATTCTCAACTCTTTCCTCCCTTGCCAGAGCAATAAATGACTTTCCAGATGACGGAGACTCAATCAGCCTGAGTCCCAAGGTATCTATGTGGAAGAGTACCCACCCACCCCCAACAGAAACCTACAATAGACACATATGAGCAGGAAATAAACCTTTATGTGATCTCTCTGAGATTTGGGAGAGGAGTATTATTAATACAGATTAAGACTAGCTTGTCTAACACAGAAATTAGTACCAAAAGTCAGGTGTGGACACTGCTATAACAAAAATACTAAAGTACTTGGCACTGGCTAAAAGCCAGGCAGAAGAAAATAGGAAACGGGAAAGGTCAAACATTTCATAGCCACAATAAGTGAGGAATCAAATCGTGTACCCAGTGAGATTGGAAAAGAAATTGGAGAACTGCTGATTTTTGTGTGAATTGCTATTGGCTGTTTTTTGCCAAGGATTTTTTTTTTTAAGAATGAGATGAATTCAAGAAATAATTAGCTAGCTTTCTAGAAGAAATTAAAGTGAAATGAAAGATTCCAGAAATGTGGGGCCTTAAAATGTAAAAGAGTCAACAACTTTTAGATTCCAAACAGTAGGAGAGAAAACTGAAAGGCCTTTTCAAGACAAAGGTCCGCCAGGCACTGAGTCTCACGCCTGTAATTCCAGCACTTTGGGAGGCCGAGGCAAGAGGATTGCTTGAGCCCAGGGGTTCAAGACTAGCCTGGGCAACTTGGCAATACCTCGTCTCTACCATAAATAAATAAAAAAATCAGCCAGGCATGGTGGCATGTATCTGTAGTTCCAGCTATTTGCAAGGCTGAGGCAGAAGGATTGCCTGAGTCCAGGAGGCCGAGGTTGCAGTGGCCGTGAGCGTGCCACTGCACTCCAGCCTCAGCAAGAGTGAGACTCCAACTCAAAAAAATAAAAAGACAAAAACAAAGATCCATTAAAGCGCAGACTTGCAGCAAAGTTCATCCTATTGTTAGACCCTCCTAGTCAATAAAGTTGCATTAGAGCCTCAAAAGACAAAATTACAACAAATTTAGTTTAAAGATCTAACCGGCTTTTATTTGTGATTCTAGAATTAAGAGCTCCTCATTCTAGAAAACAATGAACTGAGCAGAGGACGTTTGCTTTGTAGGCAGGAAAGGGCTGAAGAAAGCAAAAACAGAAAACAAAAAATGGATTGATCGTTTGAAAGTTATTTTCCTTGTAGGATTAAAACAGAGGGGGATTTCCTTAATAGGCTGACTCAGGTTGACTGGAATCTCCTGGTGTTTGTTTATTTTTTGGAAATTGAGCTGTTGCAAAGTACAGTGGCTACGGGAGAGAGAGAACGGGCTAGAAACCCAAACCTCACCTGCATGCAATTTACTTATGAAGCAAATCCTCACACGTACCCCTCAACGCTAAAATAAATTAATTAACTAATTTTTTTATTTAAAAAAGTACAGTGGCATCTAGCATAAGTGACTTTATTCTGTGTCTGGTCTGCTGGGTTTTACTGCAGGAGGCAAGTCCAGAACAATGGGCTCTCCCATAAACTTTGTTTTAACAGAGCAAATATCTGATTAAGGAAATGGCCAAACAGAAAATCTCAGATTTTCTGACTTCTGTGACTATAAAGTCTCAAAGTGACATTCAAGGTGTTTTAAGGGAAAAAAGTAAAGAAATGTGGCAAGTCTGAGAACTGAGAAAGAATTCAGGGTGAAGTTCCTAGCCGTTGCAACTAACAGTATTCAATTAAATAAGAAACTACGTTTTTGAGAATTGTACTTCCAAATAAGCCACGAGTCTGCATTTTTAAATCCCTCAACTGATCAATATTTAAAATATCCTTTGGCTCCCAAACATCTGGGAACAGAAAATGAATCAATTGAGCTGAACACAGGAGGACAGAGAGTACAACAATCACTACAGATACGGCCAAGGAGAATCGCAGAAAAGAAAAGATCACACACAGGAGAGTCAAGGGCCATAGGGAGCAATGAGAAAGGGAAGCTGCTCCCACCGAGCAGAACCAGGGTCTAATCAAAGAATATTCCTGATACCAGTGTAGGGCTTCCTAACAGTGTCTGCTTGGTAGAATTTAAGGGTTACTGTGAACAAAAGATAGCTCTGTCATTGCCATATTTCTTCTACCCAAGCTGGTGTGCATATTATAGTTCATCCGGCCCCTGTCTCACTATTGTACAATCGACCCTTGAACAACAAAGTTGAAATGGTACAGATTCACTTATATGTGGATTTTTTCCAATGAAAGTAACACCAAGTGTGACTGCTTCTCCTGCCCCCCCCTTCCACCTCCTTCACCTCTTCTGCGTCTGCCACCCCAAGACAGAAGACCAATCCCTCCTCTTCCTCTTCTTCCTCAGTACTCAATGGGAAAATGACAAGGATGAAGACCTTTATGATGATCCACTTTTCCTTAATGAATACTAACTAAATTTTATCTTCCGCCGGGCTAGGTGGCTCAGCCTGTAATCCCAGTGCTTTGGGAGGCCGAGGTGAGTGCATTGCCTGAGCCCGCGGGTTCGAGACTCGCCTGGGCAACTTGGCGAGACCTCATCTCTACAATAAATCAAAAAAATTAGCCAAGCGTGTAGCACGTGCCTATAGTCCCAGCTACTTGGAAGGCTGAGGCAGAAGGATCGCTGGAGCCCAAGCAGGTCAAGGCTGAGGTGGCCGGGAGTGGCCACTGCACTACAGTCTGGGCAACAGAGTGAGACTCCAACTCAAAAAAAAAAAAAAAAATTTATCTTCCTTGATATTTTCTTACTAGCATTTTTTCCTCTAGCCTACTTTGTTATAAGAATACAGCATCTAACATCCAAATATACAAATAATACAGCATACAAAATAGGTGTTAATTGATTGTTTATGTTATCAGCCAGGCTTCTGGTCAATAGCAGGCTATTAGCAGTTAAGTTTTTTAGGTACTACCCCAATCCCCACATTGTTCAAGGGTCAACTGTAATTTGGGCATATGGAGGGAGTGATAACTTGTCTTTTTGCCTTACAGGTTTTTAAACCAAGAAGAGCCACGGCTAGGCTTAATAAAGAAACTATGGTACAACATGAGCAGACCCTGGATTTTTTACCTATAACTAGATGGAATTTGGGTTATCTTCCTTGGGTAAATGGATATACATGGACTGTACAGGATATAGGCTGGTCAGAGTGGCTCATGCCTATAATCCCAATACTTTGAAAGGCCAAGGTGGGAGGATTGCTTGATCCCAGGAGTTTGAGACCAGCTTAGGCAGCATATCAGGATCTTGTCTTCACACACAAAAACATTTAAAAAGCAAAATAGCAGAGAGTGGTGGCACATGCCCATAGTCTCAACTACTTGGGACACTGAGGTAGGAGGATTGCTTGAGCCCAGAAGATCGAGGCTGCAGTGAGCCATGATTATGCCACTGTATTTCAGCCTGGGAGACAGAGTGAGAGCCTTCCTCAAAAAAAAAAAAAAAAAAAAAAAAAAAGCATAGGATATAGCTAAAGCAGTATCCAGAAAAAAATGCAAAGTTTTAAGCACTCATATCATTAAACACAAAATGAAAAAAACAAATAAATGAAACACCTAATTCAAAAACATAGAAAAAGAACAAGCAAACCAAAAGAAATTAGGATAGAATAATTTAAGATAAAAGCAAAATTAAATGAGTTAAAAGCAGAAAAAAAATAAAACCGAGAAACAAATGAGTAAGTAAACAAAATAGACAAATGCCTACCTAACAAATCAAGAAAAAGTACAGGGAGATACAAACAACATAGAGGGACATAATGGTCATATAGTGAAATATTATTATTACTATATTTTTATTGTTAAGCAACAAAAAGAAATGAAATACTGATAAAACCTACAACACAGATGAACCTGGAAAGCATTACATAAATCACAAAAGACCATATTATATTGCATGGCTCCAATTAAATAAAATGTCCAGAATAGGCAAATCTATACACAGAAAATTGATTAGTGGTTGCCTGTGACTGGAAGACTGAGAACTGGGAGCGGTTTGGGGGTAACAGCTAAGGGAAGCAGAATTTACTTTGGGAATAAAATGTTCTAAAATTAATTGTGGTAGCCGGGCTCGGTGGCTCAGCCTGTAATCCAGCGCCTTTGGGAGGCTGAGGTGAGTGGACTGCCCGAGCCCGTGGGTTCGAGACCCGCCTGGGCAACTTGGCGAGAACTCATCTCTGCAATAAATCAAAATGAGCCGGGCATGGTAGCGCACGCCTGTAGTTCCAGCTACTGGAAGGCTGAGGCAGAAGGATCGCTGGAGCCCAGCAGGTCGAGGCTGCGGTGGCCGGAAGCAGCCACTGCACTCCAGTCTGGGCGACAGAGTGAGACTCCAACTCAAAAAAAAAAAAAAAAAAATTAATTGTGGTGATGAATGCACAACTCTGCAAATACTAAAAGCCATTGGATTGTATGCACTTTAAAAGGGTGACTTGTGTGGCATGTGAATGATATCTTAATAAAGCTGTTAAAAATAGATTATAACTATCAAAATAGAAGAAACAAATTTAAATTATTAAAGACTATTTTTCATAACTCTATGCAAATATATTTGGAAAGCTAGAAGACATACATAACTTTCTAAGAAAAACTATTTCCCAAAATTGTCCCCAGTAATGACAAGAAGTCTAAACAGACAATTTCTAAGGAAAAAATAGGAGAGCTGTCAAAGAAAGAGTTATGTCTCCCCAAAAAGCTTATTTGTGCCTTAATGTCTAACAGGACTTACTACATGCCTTGACCTGCTCATTTGTTAGAGCTACATGGGCAGGGGCTAGGCACAGAGTAAGATCTATCACGTTACATTCACTACCCTGACTCTGACATAAGAGGACACCAACCAGAAGCAGACTTTACAAATTACTTACATTTATTATAGGATTGATTGTTTAATATACAAAGAAAAATCCCAATTAAAAACCATACAATCTATCCAGACTACAATTTTCTAAACGTGGGCATAACATCTACTTCTTTTGTTAGAGCTCTGGGTGGAAGATCACAATATCTTAATCTCTAGGTTGCCTGTGATGACCCATTTGTTGCTTTATTGGCATGCACCCTACAAGAAGAGCAGGTGCCACTGAGCTCTGAAAGCTCAGGATTCTTATACAATAATGAGTGGGGAATTCCCTTTTTGTGACAGGATCTATTACTGGATCTCTAAGAAGTGCTGCTGTTCACACTCTTGCTATAAATGGTCCTATGCAAACTAGCTAACCTTAATGTATTGACGCTAGATACATGTTAGTCCTGCTGTTCCCAACCATCTGGTTGTTGGTTTAAGGATATGCAAATTAGACACCATTTAGCTACAGGAATAAATGCTGTTAAGATGCTATAGTCACTCCTGGGACTAAGAGTCACAATTCTCACCATCACATCACAAAATACCAATTATTATGCAACCAAAAATGCCCACACGTATTTCCAAAGACCCTTGGGGAAGGGGTATTACTGCCCTCAGTTGAAGTCTAATGCACCATACTTTAGTCCTCCTTGTGGAGTCCTCTGAAAGACTTTCCCTGGTCCAGGAGGACTAAGTTAAATCTTCCTTCTGGATGCTCCCAGAGCACTCTGCTTACCCCTAATCTTAACTCATATACAGTTCGTTGTAGTTGCTAGTCTTCCCCACTCCTGTCTCACACTAACCTTTGACCTCCTAAAGGCAGGAAAGATGTCTTGGTTACTGTAAAATCCCCAACTGAGCAGAGTGCCTGTGATATAGCAATGGCTTTATAAATATACATTTAATAAGTGTCATTCAAAAAGGAGCTTTGCATCTAGAAAGAAGATAATGGGGAAAATTGGTGATTGTTTTTAAAGCTTATTTTAAGTTTCTGGATACTTGCTGAGCAATTCAGAATTTGTTTAAATATTTTAAAAATTGTGACAAGTCATTTATTCCTATAGTCTAATTTCAAAATAATCTTTCTCTCACTTGCTATAAAAGGAAGCTAAATTCTTTGCAATGAAGCTTACTTTGCCATACATAAATAGCATTACATTAATTCTTTTTATTTAATTGAACCCGGAACAATCTGATTGGAGATCTAATAGCTCACCAAAAAAAAAATAATATTTCTGCCAATGAATTCTCTTTGTGATGCATCATCATAACTTAGTTATAACAAAATAACGAAAATACATGGTGTGACGAGTAACAAAATATAATTGTATTTCAAAGTGAAATAAAGAAAACAGTAATAAAAGATTAGTGTCTATCAAAAACAATTATGAGTATTCAAATGTATTCATAACTTACCTTTTCAAAGCATCACAAAGATATGTTCACCTAATCTCTACAAAAGATTTCTGCCTTCTGCCCATTACATCGGAGGTCAGTTTTTTAAAACTGTATCGGATAGGTGTACAATGGCAAGGAAAGGGGAGTTTAAAGTGAAAACAACATCAAATGTAGGAAATCTCCAATATATTGATGGGTTATGCTCTAAACTTTTACTGTAAAACTACATGTTTGGAATTTGGAATTCCTTCTCCATTACAATAGCACTCTCTAGGATGGCCAACCCAGCACTTTTTCTTTCTCTTGGGTATATCCACCTTGCTCTATGATTCTTAGAGAGCCAGCCACCATGTTTCCATCTGACCTTGCCCAGCCAGATGACCCCAAACAGATACTTGACCCAGGGAAAGACATATGCTAAGATTTTTAAAATTCAGAACTGAAAAGACCTTAGAGCCAATCTTTCTTTGTGAAATGAAGGTGTAAGGTATACGTTCCAGAACTGCAGCAGCCATGTTTCCCATAGTCTTCCATGATAAGACAAAGCAAACCCACCAAGAGGACAGAGGAGTAATAAAGCAAGACCTGATAACATTTGCATCCCTTGTTCCAATTGTTCCTAAGGCCTAGCTGTATCCCTGCCCTTCTTATCTGGTAATCAACCATCTAGAAATATCATAAGTTAACTCATTCTGTTTGCTTAGGCTAGTGCAAACTGAATATCTGCCATTTGCAACCAAAAGAGTTCTGGCCAGTACACACAGGAAATGGTACCAATGGGGACAAATTCCCAGGGAAACTCAGAGGAGTTTATCTAACAATACTACTTCTAGTACTACAAAAAAATCCCGAGTCCTGAGTTTGGGTACTCAGTGTGATCCTCTCCTTATCAAAATACCACTAAAGCCACTAAGCCCCACATTCTTCTAACTTCCTCCCTCAGCCCTGATACCCTTACATAGAAAGAAATAGTCAGTGAGTTATAAGAAAGACATCTTAGCCGGGCTCGGTGGCTCAGCCTGTAATCCCGGCCTTGGGAGGCTGAGGTGAGTGGATCGCCTGAGCCCGTGGGTTCGAGACCAACCTGGGCAGGCGAGACCTCATCTCTACAATAAATCAAAAATTAGCCGGGCGTGGCAGCGCACACCTGTAGTTCCAGCTACTTGGAAGGCTGAGGTGGAAGGATCACCGAAGCCCAGCAGGTCAAGGCTGCGGTGGCCGGGAGCAGCCACTGCACTCCAGTCTGGGTGACAGAGTGAGACTCCAACTCAAAAAAAAAAAAAAAAAAAAGAAAGATATCTTGAGGAAAAAGTGCTTATGACTATGTGTTAGAGAAAAGACTACGGCAGCACTACGGCAGCATTACAGTGAGGAGAAGGCTCCAGTTGTTCCCACAACCCAGTTAGGAGATGGTCATAAGGCTAAAAAGATGACTTGAGACGGAGGTACTTGAATACAGCAATGAACTTTCCTAATCCAAGTATGCCCACAAGGGAAAATGCCTGTTTGGTATATTCTGTCTTATTTTCATAAATGCCAGTTAAGTTGAGCAAACCTTCACACAAAGATCATAGCACAACCATTTCTATAATCATCGCCTTTCAAAAAAAGCATCTGATGGGAATTTCTTAAAAGAGAATAGCACTGAAAGAAAATGTAGTCAGGGCAAAAGGAAGCAGTGTCTCGGATTTCATCTTGAAAAATGGAAAACAAAGAAAGTGTTTTCTCAAAAAACTAAAAAGCCACTGTATTCAAAAGCATTTGTAGGTAATGTGCGTATGTTGAGGAATAAGAATGTAGGACTAGATTAAAAATAACTGTGGCGTAGGAGCTACCATTATAGAACACAGACGAGAATGAAAGGGCGGCTAAGCCAAATGAATGTGAATAACATCATCCTTCATACCCAACATAAACTAGCAATTAAAAAGATATTTTTAAAAAACTCATAATAAACCATGAAGGGTGACTCAGACTCTGAAATAAACAAAGTATTGTGTCTAAATTCTGATCATTTAGAGAATGTTTGCTTCCAGGGAAAAACTGTAGAAAATGATATAAAAAATGGTAAGTAATTGTTCTTTACTCTTATTATGAAAATAATACCCATTCATTTTGGAAAATGTAGAAGTAGCAAAGAGAAAAAAGGACAAGTAATCCATGAATCCACCATCCAGTAATGAATAGCTTGTGCTATAATGGTGAATACCTTTTCAATCTCTTTTCATCGCATATAGACACATTTTTTAGCCAAAGAGAGAATTCTAGTACATCCTATTTTTTATTACTTATTTATAATGATATTATATTTTTACTTACTTATAAAAAGATTATATTTTTAAATCTTTGCTCTTTACTGGACTTTCTTTAAAATAACCTTTTGCTCTAATAAATCAGAGACATCCACATTTGTTTTCGGAAGAATTAGGACTGTTTCACTAGAATCTGAAGAAAAATAAAGCTTCTGACTGACAAGGTGAAATTTTTAAGTCCTCAGTGAAATATTTTTCTTTAAATCAGGCATTTTGAGAAAGAACAGGTCTTTTAAATTCCTTATGCTTTTACTGACGACAAGAACCAGAAGCTTCCAAACATATCACAGGGAGGAAGCACAAGTTTATAATTTATCATCCGAAGAAGGGCATTTTAGGAATTGAAAGAGGGTCTCATGATAAGTCTCAGTCCTAATGAGAGAAAAACAATCCTGGGCAAATCATGGTGTATGCGCACCCTCTCTATAGGGCATTTTGATGCAAGCTGAGTTGAGAGTCATCGGGCCAGCTGCAGGATACCTTGTTGAGAAATGAGGTGCCTCTACCACTGTGGCTGTGAGGTGACCAGCCTAAGTCAGGGGCTGGGGGAGGACAAGCCTGACACTTCCAGGGATTTGCAGTACCCACAAGAGTCCAAGAGGGATTGAGTCTGTAAGCAGAAACACTGGGTTTTCAACAAACCAGCAGGAGCAGCCACAAATTCGCCAGCAGCAGGCACTGCAGTCAGCCTGGATGAGGTGAGCACGAACAGGGACCCACACATAGATCTAGAGGCCTCACTCCCCCATCCCCAGAAGAATAGCACACAACCTGAGTCCCCTGTATATGCACAGATGGTACTGGGGGATGGAGAAGGTGGAGGAGGAAGGTCTCAAAGAGTGGGCACTGTTCTGAAAAAGACTATTTTAACCTAAAACAAGCTGTTTAAACTTGAAGAGACAGAGATAAGCTTTAATTGGCATGTTTGAATTTTTCTCTAGTAACCAATAGCTGAAAAGTTAGGAGGATCAGTTTTAGAAAATTTTATATATGCATGTGAGTTATATGCAAATTTCTAATTCTGCTACCCACTAGATAGTGAATATATTTCCGTCCTTAGTCTACTATTACATCATTTTCAATGCCTGAGTGATATTATAATTTGGAATTTTTAGAGTATGAGTTAAGAAATAAAAATATCTCTTTAAAGTGTAAATATCACGTGTTCCTACCTTAACTCAAAATGTCACTAATGGCATGTCACACCCACTGCAACTAGGAACAGTACAAGCTTAGCTGCCATTTTTAAACTCTTTTCTAACAGAGGTCTAATAGGTGTCACTCTTCCAAGTTCACTTATACAGAGATGACCAAACATGCTGCCAAGTTGTCCTGCAGCATCAGGATCTGGCTGATAATAATAAAATCAGTACTGATTTTATTATGAATTTGTGCTGTACTGTAGTCTTTACTGAATCTCAGGGCCTCATGAAAATGTAATGGTTTTATATATAAAATCTAGGGCCCAGCCGGCAGTGACTTTTGGGCTTCTGTGTTCTTTCTATCTGCTCATTTGTTCACTTATTTGATAAACATTAATTGAGCACCTACTGTATACCTGTCCCTTGTCCTGAGACTCGCTTTTCTCCCTTCTAACTATTGACTCAAAAAGCCCCTTTAAAGTCTCTTTTCTCCCCTTGTCAAATTAAATGCTGTGTGCATGGAAAGCACACAACCAAACTTGTTTTAAATGTGCAAAGTAAGAGTTTATAAGCTTTCAATTGAGGGCTTATGTCTACATTAAAGGTAGAAAGATTACTTAATAGAAGGGAGACCCTTGTGGATTTTAGCAAAGATGCAGCTGAAGCACATGGTTGCTAAGGGGCTTCATTTTTTCTTTGCTTTTTTATCCTAGTTCTTGAAGATGTGTTGGAGATGGAGTGAGATGGAATTGCTGGCTAGCAAAGATCGGCGTAACTCTAGCTTCTTCCTTGGTGATATGAGGAACTCTACTTCCAGGTTAGTACCTAAGAAAGTCATTGGTTAAAATGCAGGAAGAATGATGAAGCAAAACAGAAAATTCACTCTATGTTCTATGTTAGTACACAGAAGATATCCTGGTGCCTTGGAACTGGGATCTCCTCTAAATGTGGAGTGCCTTAAATACATATGAACTCCTTGTTCAAAGGGCACAATAGGGTAGAAGTCTGAGGAGCTTTACAGAAAGTTGAGTTTTCCCCCTTTAATTCTAATTCTAACTTATTACCCTGCTCAAATGATTTTGAAAAAATCTTTCAAACTATGAAGTCCCCTACCCCACAGTTATTACCACATTCCCCTCCCCGTTTTTTTCTCTTTATCTTTCTGGTTTCTTCCTATGGGGGTGGGGAGTAAAACGCCCAGGTTTTTTAATTTGGGGCTTGGGCAGGAAAGAAAAGTAATTAAAATTACAAATATATAAAATTAACCTGAGTCCTTAAAACTAAGTATCACCATGGAGACCAGAGCAGGAACTGTCTCCATGGAGATCCGAATGAATTTTTTTTTGGCTTTAAACTATTATCACTTGTTACCAGCTATCAATTTGGCCAAAGGAAAGATGAGAATGAATGAATGTGTGAATATAAGGATTAGTGTCACATGTGAGAATTTATTAAGGGGCAAGTATCAGTTGCTCTGGTTCTTAGTATTCCAGTATTCCAATGAGTGGGAAGATAGTCTAAGAAATAATTTCCCCTTAACAAAGAATTGCTAATGGAATCCTCTGATGATCTGGCTCCATAAATACTACAGGAATGAGTAGGGAAAGATAACTTCTAGAAAAGGCATCTCACCCGAAGCCTCAAGATATGATGAGGGGGTTATGGCTCTGTCTACCACTCCAGTTGCAAGAAAGACATAGCTCTTTGGCAATGTCCCATCCCAATAATGGACTAGAGATATCTCCTAACAGGCATTCTGGGAATGGTATTATACTTTATTATGACTATCATACAAAAATGTTTTTAATATGAGTAGTGAGGTCAAACAGACTTCTAGCACATGCCAGATAAAGAGAAACATAGAAAAGACTCAAATGTTTGAACTGTATAATTAGATGTTAAATCAGAATTTCTCCCAGTTACAGATTCTATTTTGTACCTATAGGTATAGTCACTTAATTGATCAGATACTCAGTTGAGAGGCCATGCAAATGGTGTGTTTATAGGTACTAGGTGTTCATCAATTAAATAAGAAATTGCTAATAAAATATTAAAATTCAATAAAAGTTTTAATATATTATAAAGCAAGCCACTACAAAGCTAACAATTATGACCAAAATGCATAGAAACAAAAGTTAATGACATCATTCATTTAGAAGTTTACACAATCTGAATCTTATTCAGCTTTTAAGTACAGATGTTGGTGACTGATTGGATATGGAAGAAAAACAAGAACGGCAGCAGTACAGTCAGCTCAGAAAATGCTGGTGTTTCTCATATTTTATAGTCCATTATTTGTAATTCAAAAATCAGTACTTGTTCTGTAAAGTCACCACAAATAGAGAATACTGAACAATTGTTCCTATAGGAAATATAGGGTTAGGTTCCTGTGAACCTTGGTAACACAGTTTTTTCAATCAATCAATACATAACCTTTTTTTAATGTGTGTTTCTGTTTAAAGACACCTTGCTTACTATATATTGTTGATTCATTAACATTTAATTTACTGCTAATGACACTACAATTTATACCTGTATGAAGCTTTCTAACACTCATATTTTCCCCATGAGGCATACATATCACAGCCTTCTTGCACTAAGCACTTCCTCTGGGGGCAGGCTGCAGTGCAGTGACATGCTCACGGCCACCCCAGGGTCAGCCTGCTGGGCTCCAGTGATCCTTCTGCTTCAGCCTTCCAAGTAACCGGAACTACAGGCGTGTGCTTCCACACCTGGCTAATTTTTTATTTATTGTAGAAATGAGGTCTTGCCAAGTTGCCCGGGCTGGTCTCAAACCCGTGGTCTCAGGCGATCCACTTGCCTCAGCCTTCCAAAGTGCTAGGATTACAGGCTGAGCCACTGAGCCTGGCTGGGGCCATTTTAAACAATAATACCACCAACAAAAAGCAAAAAAAAAAGCAAAATGTGTAGTACTCACTAGACCTTGAAAAGGACACTTGTTTACAGTATGACCGCTGAAACAAAGGTAGTGTGTCACTTTGATCACATGCACATTGAGAAATTCCAATTGTTTTCCCTTTTTTGCTGCTCTGCACTTGTTGACAGTTGATCAAACAAGTGCCTCAAGAATTGATTTTGAGTTACAAATAAATTTTAGTAAGTAGGTGAATTTTCAATTCAGAATCCACAAATTATAAGGATCAACTCTACCTGTCAACTATGAAGAACGACTTCTATTTCCTATGGCACTGTTTCTTACTATTCCATTGCACTTGCCTGCTCTCTACTGTCCACCTATGAAGTTCCTATTCTTAGATCAAAACCATGCTCAGGAAAACACACATATGTGCGCGCGCACACACACACACACACACACACACACCTTCCTGTCATCTTCGCTTCTTATAATCATCTCTATTTTCTAGAAGTCAAATGATACTGAATTTATTGACATTATCCTCCTTTATCGGCCTATGAGACTCCTTGATGTCAATGACCACTTTCTAATATATATAAATAACCTCTACTGTGCTTACTATGTGCCAGGCTACATGTTAAATGGGGCTTCACATACTATACTTCATTTAATCTTACAATAATCCTATCAACCCATTTGACAGTTGCAGAAACAGAGGCCCAGAGCAGTCATTTACCACATTACATAGTGGCAAAATTGGTATTCAACTCTAGAGCTCAAGCTTTTTTTTTTTTATTTTTTTGAGTTGGAGTCTCACTCTGTCGCCCAGACTGGAGTGCAGTGGCCGCTTCACCTCAGCCTTGCAAGTAGCTGGAACTACAGGCCCGCGCTACCACACCCGGCTAATTTTTTGATTTATTGTAGAGGTGAGGTCTCACCAAGTTGCCCAGGCGGGTCTCAAACCCACGGGCTCAGGCAATTCACTTACCTCAGCCTCCCAAGGCACGGGATTACAGGCTTAGCCACCGAGCCCGGCTGAGCTCAAGTTTTTAACCACTGTATTATACTAAATAAAATGGAATTAGCTACCTATATTATTGACCACTTAATATTTTCCAGAAATGATGATAAATGCTTTACATAAATTATCTCATTGAATGTTTTTCCATCTCTGTGTTCCCAACACATAGCAAAGTGCATGACATGTAAATGTTTTTTAGTTTAATTTAAGTATTCCTGCTCCCAAGCCTTCCTGATAACACCAATGGTGTGACAGCCCTTTATATTTTCAGCAGTGGCTGGAATAATTTACAGTATTCCACTACCCTTCTCCCCTCACCAGGTTCCCCACCTCCTTCTCATTTATGTTCTTCTGTGGTTTTCCTATTGATGTCTCTGATGTTCACAAGGCATGTTTCAAAGCAATGGTAGTGCAGAAGACAGCAGAAGCACTATCCCTTTGCAAAAGGTCTTTCTCTTTAACAATAATGCCTAGTGGTGATTTATATTATGACCCAAATCCCAGTGGAGTAACAGAATCACAGTAGAACTAAGTGTGTTGCTTGAGGGTCATGAGGTAAACCCTATATGAGGCTAAAAGAAGATTTTCTGCTTCCAAGTATAGCCTTGAATTCCAAATCTATATAAACTTTCACACTGAGTTCAAAGTAGGTGAGAGAGTCAATTTTAGGGATAAGAAGTAAATGTAGAAAAGTAAGCTGTGAGAAAGCAGGGACTAGGCTTTGGAAAGTTTGCAAGGCAGAAACTGCAGGTCTCAATTACATGAATGAATGGGATCAAGTAGGTCTTAGCAGGCTAGAGTAAAAAATCATTCACTTCCTTTTAAAAAGCAAAAGTATAAAGTAGACAAGATTTGTTACTTCATTTCTCTCTTTCTTCCCCCTCCCCTCAAATGTTCCAAATACTGCAAAAGTAATTATTGTCAGCAATATAGCCAGAAAAATTAATCCAAAGGAAAGATCCCACTAACTGCCCTAAAAGATCCCACTTTTATCTCAGTATATGTCATGGTGTTGCTATTGGTCACTATGATATTTATAATTGAAGAAAATCTCTTAAGTGTATTTCAAGCCCAAGGCCTAAAGCACAGGAAGTAAACCAAATGCCTCTTGGGGACAGGTAAGAACCATATGAGTGAAGTTCTAGAGAGAGAACAAGACTCATCTTAGGAGTAGCTGGTGCTCGGCTCTGGTACATTCATAGTTACCAGGAGGAGTCAAATCCTCTCTCACCAGGTCTTTCACATTTTCAAGAGCAGGCAACCCTTGATTTGTAAGTGAATTTCTTCGTTTTAAATGTGGTCATCAAATTAAAAAGTGTAAAGAAAAAAGTGTAAACACAGTGCCTGCCAAACAATGTCTGTTGGCCTTACTCAGTGGGAGATGCCAGTTTGCAGTCTCTGCCCAGAAGAAACCAATAAGTAGCCTAGAGAATATTTAGGGAATATTTCAAATCACTCAGTGTGTCCCCTTCTTCTCTCCCTCCCCTCCTCCCACCAAAGAAATGGCAGCCCTGGGGGCTAGTCATCTGAACAGATATCACCTTTCACTATGCCATTGGCCTCCAATGCCTTTTAGGAGTAAGCATGTTTTTTCAGACACGTAATCTTCCAGATCTCTAAAAACACCCCGACTCCTTCCCTTGTGTGGATGATCTAAACCTCAGGTTGCCAGCGACTTGACTGCAGCAGGTTTGGTGTGTGCTAGGGAGTTGCTCCCGAAGCATTCTCTTATCTCTTCTTGGTTGTCCCAACTCTCACTCCCACCTTCTCCATGTCTCCTTCGAAAGTCTCTGTTCTCTTACTTTTCTCTCTTCTCCCCGTCCCACTTCTCTTTCTTGTCTCATCTTTTTCTTCTCTTTTCCTTCTTTTTCTACGCTTCTCATTCTCTTTTTCTGCTTCCTCTCTCTTCTCCACTCTTGTCCCCTCTCTTTTCCTGTCCCATCCCTTTTTCGCTCCCCCCCCTCCCAGCAATCGGGAACTTCGGGGAGCTCACCAGGAATACACCAACACGGGTTTCGAGTATTTCTTGTGCTGGGAGCGGAGAGTCAGGGAGCCCTTGCGCTCCAGCAAGTCCGGGGGGCCGATCTCAAACCTGTATTGCTTACTGTGGCACCAGTCCTGGGAGGAGCTGTCAAGGCTCTCCATGGGCCTCTTCGAGGTTCAGACCTCAATTACATGAATCTCAGAGGATTTCCCGCGGCGCCTGTCCTGCCCTGCCCGGCGCGAACACATGAACCAGGATTAGGCGTCTCTCGTCTCCTAAGCAACCGGGGCGGGGTCAATGGAGGGGCGGATCCCTCCTACGTACTAGCCATGTTTTCCCAGCCCTTGTAATTACTGATAATAAACTACATTTCCCAGAAAGCAGTGAGGGTAACGATCGGGCTATATAAACAATGAAAGAGGAACTGCATCCTGAAAACTGTAGTTTCGCCTATTCCCAGTAGCAGCGGTTTGGTGGAGTTAGGGTGGAATGGTGGGTCAGTTTAAGAGTAATGGTTTCCATAAATTCCCAACGTGTCTTACTTTAAGAATACCACATGTACACAAAAATTCAAACTGAAAAACAGACAAATTAAGAGATAATTCACATTACAAATAAATCCTCTGGTTTGCAAAAGATTTATTATAGTGCTCCGATAAACAATGAGGTACTTTTCTGGGTCAGATTTCACAAATTTGATTACACCCAACTGCTAAGTGCTTTTCTGTGAGCAGTGTGGCACAGTGTGGGGACCTGTGGTACACTAAGGTCCCTATTTTACTGAGAGCCACAGTTAATCTATGTTATTTAAAACCAAAGAAATAGTCTGCCATTGGCAGCTAAGTGCTAGTAGAGCACTGACTGCTATTTTAGCCCTTTTCTACATGAAGGAATGAAAAGAAAAATATGTTACCTTACCAAGCTCAATTCTGTCCAAAGTATGGCATATTGCTGTTGCTCCACATATACCATCATCATCATTTGTTCCTGTGTTTATTTCACTTTAAGAAGTGCTGGTAACATAATATATTATACAACCAATATGTCGGGTCTCTGCAGACCATTTGACTCAAAGATGGAAGCTGCCCAGAGTCAAGCTCTTTCCACAGTGCAGGGGTGCTGCAGAGATTTGAAAGCTTTTCAGCATACCAAGTAGCAGTAAGTTAAGAAAACAAGCAAGCAACATAGCTTGTTATTTTAGAACTCCTTAAGCCAAGATGATTGCCTAGTTGAGTTTGTGAATATGCTTTTTGTTATGCTTGCTTTCCTTTTTGTTGTATCAGTTTTGTAAGCTTTATTGTCTTCTGTGTCTACTAAATACTTTGCAACATCCTAGTACTAGGATTTAGGAGATTAATTATCTGATATCCTCAAATTCAGATAAATTCCATTCTCTTTATATACACCAAGATATTCTGTAGAATTTTTGGTTTCTTGATTTTTTTATCAATAAAATAGGAATAGAACAGCACTCATTGCAGAGGGCTTCTGTGAGAAACACATAAGATATACACATACATTGAAAGCAGATAAAGCAGTGCCTAAGAGATAGATGCTCAGCCTTCAACTATATTTCAAGTATTGCTGCTATTATTATTACATTCTGACTTTATCTTTATCATTTGGGAAAAGTATCCTAAAATGTGGTGCTGATTGTGTGGAGTTTCCTGAGTATTCTCAGTTTTTCAAGCTTTGTTTATTTATAAATTCTTTTTTTTTTTCTTTCTGAGTCAGATTCTCACTCTGTCACCAAGGTTGGAGTGCAGTAGCATGCTTACAGCCACTACAGCCTTGACCTGCTGGGCTCAGGTGATCCTTCCACCTCAGCCTTCCAAGTAGCTGGAACCATGGGTGTATGCCACCATGTCCAGTTAATTTTTTGATTTATTGTAGAGACGAGGTCTCACCAAGTTGCCCAGGCTGGTCTCGAACCCCTAGGCTCAGGCAGTCCTCTTGCTTTTGCCTTTCAAAGTGCTGGGATTACAGGTGTGAACCACCTGCCCAGCCTATAAGGTTTCTTTGATGAATATTTTTTGAAATCATATTTTAAAATGAAATGTAATAGTCTGGATCAGAAAAATGTGGACAAGATATTTGCATACTTTACCAGTGATAATGATAATTTTGTATTCCTATAGAATCCTTTCTCTTCAAGACTATAAATAAGTGTAAATGTGAAAACACTGATCCTCAACATACTTGAGTTAATCCCGTTTTCCCTCAAACTTTATCAAACCAATAAAGTGTAGGGTGTAAAGCAATAACTTCTATTTATATTAACCCTTTCGAACCATAATATCCTTGGGGTGAGAAAATTAGAGCTTGGGGAGGGAACAGGGCTTTTCTGTAGGATAAATGCAGGCAGACCAACTCTGGAAGTGGAAATCTTGTCACTGAGTTTACTGTAATACATTTCTTTATTCGTTTTATCAAATCCTGAAGAGTTTGCCAAGAAGAACTGAGCAGGGCAGCAAACCTAAAACAGATATAAACCAATCAACTGTAAACAGCCTTGAGGACAAACTCCTCTACCATCTCCATTCTTTTCCTGTCTTAATGACCTCTGTTCACTTACCACATAAAGCTCCTGCTCAGGACCTCCTAAAGACACCAGCATTGTGTTTGTCTCACCATTGAAATTACTTTTCTCTACCAATGTCTTTCAATTAAGCTGAGAGACAAGAATTTAAATGACTTAAGAAAATTAATTTGCTTTTTTCTATGTCAAATACAGTTTAAATATATTAAAAAACTTCTATTTAATTGTATCACACTCAGAAATAGTGAAGCTCTAAGCAATGAGTGCATCGTTTTTTATTTTTTGACTTTTTTGTTTGTTTGTTGCTTAGTTCTCCAGGAATAGGAGCTTCCTATCACCCATCATATATACATCTACGGTTTCCCTTTTGAATATTATTTATAAAAATGTTGGAGTCCAGCCGGGTTCGGTGGCTCAGCCTGTAATCCCATGCCTTTGGGAGGCCGAGGTGAGTGAATTGCCTGAGCCCGCGGGTTCGAGACCTGCATGGGCAA